>NW_026057259.1:0-51014 GCF_019202705.1 Hemisphaericaspora subhashii | reverse complement strand
CTTCCATCATCTCCAACATTAGTTCTATCCTCGCTTTCTGTGGATGCGAAATTACCAGTACTACCTGCCAGGTTTAATACCTTCTTTTGATGACTGATATGACGCTTGACCAGCGCAGTTTGAGTATTATTATTGTCTGTGACGTAACATTTATTAAATATACGGAATACGGAAACCCAATTTGTGAAAGTACGTTCCACTTGCTTATTCCATATCCCTTCGTATTCTTTCCTTATTTTCTCTTCTATATCAGCGTTCTGTTCTTTCAGTATTCTTTTTCTGGAAGTGACTTCTTCTGTCTCTCTTTCCTGTTGGTTTCTCGATTCTTCAAGTCTAGCTTGTTTAAAATCTCGAAATTTATCAGTATTATAATTCACTCTCCAATTTCTATGAATATCATAATACCAATTTGTATCATTAATTAATAAATTTTTGAAGAATAATTGACAACGATCATGAAGGTCTAATTTCCCCAATACAGAACTTAATGAATGATGATTAAATATCTGTTCATATATACCAGAAGACAGTTCATCTATTTCTCGTAAATCATTATATTCTGTAGATAACTTTAAATATGCAGGATCCGCTGTATAATCTTCAACTGTTACATCTTCAGGGTTTGTGGCGAATGCATTTTGTCGTTGAATGTCGTGTACTGGTTGTTGCGAATTAGGAAGAAGATGAATATATCCTGCTTTCAGGATGAAATATACAATGACTAATAACCATATTGTTATTGGAATGAAGATTAATCTAAATCTTTTGCGAACGGGGTTGATCTTAAATGGAAAATTGTCGACGGAGAAGATCATAGGGAATTGATGGTGGAAGATTTCTAGTGAAGTTGATTTAAAGGATTAAATGATATAAAAATCTAAGGTATAAATAAGTTTTTAAATAAAATGTTAACAGACGGAGTATATGTCCAGGGCGGTGTTGGGTTTTAACATGGCTGAGCGAATAAGATCAAGAGCAAAAAGAGATTATAGGCTTAGTATTATAACACACGTTGAGTAAATAAAAAAGATCGACGTGAAATTTTTTAATTCTTTATTTTTGGTCAATTATTTTCTTATGTACGTATGCAGGTTTTATTGTTCCAATTGGTTTCTTTTTCCAATGTCTTTCTGTTCAATTACGTATGACTATAAATATAGTTCAAATCTGAAACATGTCCCTTGCAAGCATTTTTTATTTACATTTTATGATTGCTAACAACCAATGAATATATTACGCGAATCAGTAAAAGCCACGAGTTTCAAACTTATAACGAAATCCGCCCCTGATTTATTTTTCTTTCCCTGGAGAGTTAGCCTCCTATATGAAAAGGACCACAAAAGTGTATGACGTTAAACTCTCAGGTTAATTAAGATTCTTACTGTTGTGGATTCCAAAACTAGCATCACTCCAATCTAATAAAGTCATACGCATATTGTCTACAAACGAATTTCGGAATATTTAAACTTGGAAAAATACTCCGGAGAGATTTCTGAAATGGACAGAAACGTAAATAGTCCTCGGTGGGACTTCCGGAAAAATAACAATACTCAACGGTTAACTTTGTGTCCATGATGTATATTTCACTTTCCAATCAAAAACATCTCTCTTTGATAACCTCATCGCAGAAGCAGTCCAGGTTCTAGTTATAATAGTACGGATCTTGTAACTTCACTTGATATTTTATTTTTGACAGTTTTTGACTGCGCGCGAATGATTTCACAATCTCAATTCCATTGCTTGGTATTGAACACAAGAACAATAAAACGGTTAGTATTCGAAGGGTTTATAAAGTCGAGTCGTACAGACGAGGGTTAGATTAATGGGAAATTATAACCGAAGTAGGCTACACGTCTGAAGAGATCTTTGGGCCAGCCATTCATTATCTCACGAGACCCTCACTAAGTCAAGACGTTAGATTTTACATGGTAGGCAATGGCTTGGCAAGAGGCTAATTTTATTTGATATCAGAGTAGAGCAACAGCAGAAAGAATGCCTTCTGTTTCAACTGTTGCAAAAAAAAGCATTCTCCTAAATAATTTATTAAAAACAATGCAAGCATGACTAAAACTAAAACTATTCTAATCCCACCCAAATATCTCCATAATAGGTAAACAAATCCTTCTCCCAATCTTCAAACTCAACCAAAAGCCCATCCAAAGAATTATTAGTGTCATCATTAGTCGTCCCCCCAATACTAGAATATCCGCACCACATATATCCTTTACAATACCCCCCGTCCATTAACCAACCGTAATCAGGCTCATCTTGATTATTTGGATGATCTCTACCATCAAACGCAGGCACGACCGCATGATTAATTCTTAACGGGGATTCATATAGTTTCTCTAATTCAAAAGCTTGTGTGATCGATTTAAGCAATCTACCAATTTGGACTTCGTGTTCATAATCAATTTCATGAGCACTATGACAGAATCTAAATCCGGAATTTATCCACGCTAAAGTATGATTGTCATTATCGATATGTCCTGGGTGGGGAGAACATATCTCAACTGATCGATGGGAGGATCCATCTGGTCGATGTCTTTCTTCGGGGTGAGGGGTGACTAATCCGATAGAAGCGGCGTGGTTGTTGTTGAATTCGAATGATTCGTCTCCGGCAATGACAAACCCTAACCAAAAGAGTTCTTTATCACCTAGAACTCTATCACGTAAGTAATCGATTTGATTTAATTGAAGGATCATGAGTAGGGCAGTAAAATGTGTGTCTCGGTTGATGACAACGACTCCTGATTCTTGTAGGTGATATAATCCATTTTTGAATGTGTTTAATGAAAGGGTGTGGTTGGTTATAAGTGGCATATTAAACATCACTGAGTCTACTAAACTTGGAGATAATTTCTTGAATAAATCCAATTGATCTTTTCCTCTTCCATCATAACCGGTTCTATCTTTGTAGAAATAAGCTCCCGATTGTTTATATCCTGCGATATCGAAGAAATATTCTGGATTCTGTAATAAGACAGTATCATCATCCATTAAGATAAATTCATTAAATGAATTAAATAAAGTAGCCAAGAATTTACTATACCATGTTTGAAATTTATCTCTATAATTAACATGAATTGCATTTGCAACATTGACAAACCAAATATCTTGCTTTGGTAATCCATGAGTCTTATAATCACTTGGGAAATGCTTTGCTACTTTTTTGAATGATTGAGGTAATACAACAAAATCCTCTCTGGCTGCATTTATCAATTGTTGTTTACCTGATTTTGATAAGTTATCATAGATGATTTGTATAGGTAATTGATTATTCAAAGCTCTCAACAAAGAAATCAATCTAATTGTAGTATCAATATGTGATTCCGGAATAGTCAAAACAATCCCCTTCCCATTACACGAGTTTTGGAATTGTTTAAGGAAAGATGATTTTGAATACTTTCTCTTTTGGATATGTTTTGGTCTAGTCATATCTGGAGGATGATAATATATATCACCTGTCCAATGTTCATAGGTTGGGTTTTCAAAAGATAGCCAAGGATATACTCTAGATTCCAAGACTGAGTCAACATCAAATGCATGTAATTTTTCTAATTCTGTATGTGAAAACCCATCGGGATATTGGATTTGTTTCCTTTGGGTATTTATAAACTTGTTGGTTTGTTTGATTTGAGTTTGATCATCATTACTGATATAACATTTATTAAATATCCTAACTGCAGCCAAATGATCAATCAAATGTTGTTCAATAATTGATGTTTTATAATCTTCATATTTGCCCAAAAGATAGTTTTGAAATTCAGATTCATAACTTTCATCTCCTTCTTCATGTTTGAATTCTTTCTTTAATTTTTCAAGATATTTTTCTTTAAAGTGATCAAATTGACCATCTTCAAATAATTTATCCCAATTGTTTGGTGTGAAATGCCAATTCTGATCTTGAGTCACTAAACTCTTGAAATATATCACACATCTTTCATCAAAGTTTAAATTCCCAATTATAGATGATACACTATGTTCCGAAAAAACTTTAGTATAAATACTTGAAGGTTGATCTGGTATGTCCCTCACATCTATATTTTGTGAGAATAAATAAGTCATAAGTGGGTCCAGTGTATAATTACTTTTTGTTTCTTCATGTTCTTCTTGTTCTACTGTAGCAGGGACATATCCCTGACTGTCATTATTATTATAATTACTATAAGAATCATATACTGATTGTTTTATAGATTCAATTGAATCATTCCATACATAATAAACAATTGTAAAGAACCAAAATATTGTAGCCACTACTATCACTTTATTTAGTTTTCGTTTAACGAGTATTGTGCCATACATAGTGGTAAATATTTGGCTGCGAAATATTACACTTGAAAGCAATTGGGGAAAAAAAAAAGTAAAAAGGGATGGACTTTGATTATTTAAATAAATAAAAAAACCTGCCCCAAGGCAATAAAGACAATGTACAAAACAATAGAATGACATGATACGAATGATGAAGTCTTAGTAAATAATTCACTAAACTATAACCACAAAAAGAATTTAAGAAAAAGACTAAAATGTAAAAATGAATAGCCTCGTTTGTGTTATTTCAGTTTATTTTTAACTCATTACTTTTATTTTAAATAATAATTTTTTCCCTTACGAAAAGGCGGATACATCTAAACATTTTAAATGATAACAATTAAACTGTAAAAATAAAGATATCCTGAATCAAAGAAGAGAGAGACATTAACCAGATAATACGGATCGGTCGTCAATTGTACTGGGGTTTGGCGCTGGTATTTTATTGATTATATTGATACTTATTTGCCAAGGATTTATGGTCATAAACGTCTCTTAATACATTTTCACCTACATATAAAAATTGTCTAGAACAAGACATGCATATGCAAAAATTTTACGACAAAGATTTCAATATTTTTTATGTATAATATAACCCGCCACAATTAGCCCCCACAACTAAATATTTATTATTTTAATTATCCATCATCTCTTAGAACAATGATCGTAAATTTCAACTTCTTTGTTTCAAGGTTATTGTTTTTTTTTTTTTTTACATAAAAGGCGTACGTTAAAGTACCCTACAATATAAAAAAGGCTAATTATGTAAATTTTAATTTGTTCGACGTACATGAAACTCTCAATTCCTTTGTTTTAAATTTCTTGTCACCCGTTTTCAAAGAACTATCAGATCAGATAATTGTCCCACTTTGTGCATAATGATGGGTCTTAATTTGGAAATCCATTTTGCTCATAAGCCGGAAATGTGTACGTCATCTTACAAGCATATATTGTCTGAGGAGGAGGAGATGAATGAATCCATTGTAGCCGGCAACCTAAAATTATGTCAAAGATCTGGGGGGTGACGGCTTAGGCATATCTTATCTAACATTCATCTCTGTCTCATCCCCTAATTCCCTTACCTTTATATGTTTAATCAATTGGTTTTATATACTCTGTACTGTACTTTGCCTGAGTTTGTGTCGTACATGAAACACTTGGGAGGGTCAAAACAGAGGTCAGTAACTAATAGTCACATAGCCAGGATTGTTTATTACACGATTTGTTTTTTCCATAGTCTTGTACATTGGATACCCGTCATAATAACTGTGGCGACCATTGCAAATACGACTAGACACGTCACTCTACATCTTAATCTTTATGAAACATAAAAATAATTCAGTGTAATCATCTACAAGGGGCGATTGGTGTCCGCCCACAATCACCCTTTCAGGCATCTCCCATAAGCCTTGTTAATTAGCAGTGGCCACCACAATTGAAATCCCATAGCAATTATCTCTCTTTCCCAAAAATTTACAAAGTTCGTTAATTCTCTACTTATGCCCCTATTTATATACAATTTTTTTATAATCCGTCAATCCCAACCCAAACATCTCCCAAATAATTAAACAAATCTTGTTCCCTTTTACTAAAATTTATTACTTTACCTCGTAATTCATTCTTCCCTTCTCCATCTTCCATTCTCCCACCAACAGTACTATAAGCACAAAACATATATCCCGAACAATACAGTTCCATTGCCCATCCACTCGTCGGTTCACCATCAATATTCTCATGACTGTCAACACTTGGATCAAGTGGAGGTATAATAGCATTGGAAATCCGTAATGGAGATTCATAAAATGTTTTAAACGATTGAATATCATTCAAGAATTCAAGTCTTGTTTTCTTGTTGACTTCAGATTCATAATCAATCTTAGCTGCTTGATGACAGTATCTGAATCCGGAATTGATCCATAATAAACTATGACCATCTTCGGCATTTATGTGCCCTGGGTGGGGTGAACATATTTCTTGGGATTTGTAGGCGTGGCCCGATGGTTTGTGTCTATTTTCCGTGAATTGACCAATTGAACCTGCAAATAGGTCATTGAAGGAATATGATTCATCTCCATTCAAGACTAATCCTAACCAAAACAATTCCTTATCTCCATAGACTATCCCAGTCACGGGAGATAAAAACGTTACTTGAATCATTAATAAAATCGAATTGAAATGAATATCTCGATTCAACAAAACCAATCCTGATTCCATATAATGATTAATTCCTTGGAAAAATTCTCGATGTAAGGTATGATTAGTTATAACTGGAATATCAAACATTATAGTATCCACAATCGAGGGACTTAATTTCTTGAAAAGAATTGAATCTCCCATACTTCGTCTATTGATTGAAATCCCACGATCTTTAAAGAAAAATGCTCCCGTTGATTTATATCCCAATAAGTCAAAGAAATATTCCGGGGGTTGTAACATGATGGTATCGGCATCGATTAATATGAATTCTTGGAAGGAATTGAAGAGGGTGGCCAATAATTTATTCGAAAATCCAGTGAATTGATCTCGATATGAATCATGAATGGCGGGTTTGATATTCACAAACCATATTTCTTGTTTTAGTGGACCTCCATTGCGGTATTCCAATATTGATCGAATTTTAGGAAATGATTTAGGGTATTTGGTGACTTTATCTCGTGCTGCTTTAATCAAACGTAATTTATTCTCAGGTGCTATATCTCCATTATAGATTATTTGGATCGGAAGTTTATTATTCAATGCACGTAATAATCTTATTAAACTAATCGTATCTTCAACATGCTTATTTGCAATTGATAAAGTAATCCCCTTCCCATGACATGCATTTTTGAAATTCTTTAAGAAGGTATGTTTATTGTTGTACTTCTTGGTCATTTGATCTACAATAAATCCATCCCATCGTTCATATATTGGTGATTGGAAAGACAACCACGGATAAATCAATCTTTCAGCTGTCTTTGGATCAAACGATCGACCCACATCTACAGACAGTAGTTTCACTTTTGGGATCTTTGATTTCTGGTGTTTGAGAACCTGTTTAATGCGTTTAGTTTGAGTTTTATTATCATTAGTTATATAACATTTATTAAAAATCCTCAGTGAAGCTAAGAAATCAACCATAGATTCTTCAATCGCCAACTTCTTCTTGGATCTATATTTACTCTTTGCATATTCCTTGAACTCCTCCTCATCCCCATCCAGTCCTCTAAATTTCTTTCTTAATTCAATCTCATTTTCTCGAATATATTCTTCAATTTCTTGATCTGTAGTTTCGAAATTTAAGTTTGTATCCCAGTTTGACATATTTCGGAAAAATAACTTACATCTCTTATCAAAATCAAGAGACAATATCGAATTCACATCTCGATTCTTGAACATGTCATTATAATGAGTTGAAGCTTTGTCAATACCTCGAATATCAGGAATCTCTTTTTGGAGGGAAATCATGGTATCATGATATTTGAAATAAACTTCATTTCCATCTAGGGGAATATCATTTTGGATAGAGGATATAAAACCTCTATTATTATGAAAACTGAATAATATGAACAACCCACATATTGCACAAACTATGTATATGAACTTAAGTCTAGGTCCTCGGGGGAGATATGGCGATTTCATTGGAGGATGGTTATGAAGTTGTTCCCAGATGACTCGAGTGGCTTAGAAAGGTATTCGTATATCTTTTGCTCAATGGATGTTTCTATCTTCTTTAAGTCTAAGTTTTTGATCGACACCGCCTCGCGTAGTTCTGAAGTTTTCCATTTCAAATGCCCATTCCCATTGTTCTTTGTTGTCTATTGTTTTGTGATTTTGTGATTATTATTTTTAGGTAGCCTGTCTTAAATTATTCACAAGACATAAGAACATTTTTAACACATTAAAACATCATTAGACTAACGACCGAGCCCACCCCCCGGCTTATTAAACATGGCTTAGATACCATGGGGCAAGTTGGATTCTTACGAATGAAATTCAAATCTCGTCAATCTTCAATAGACCTCTTTTTTGTGGTGCTACCAATCACTACAAAAATTGCGCTTTTGCAATGACGCCTATTGAAAATATCAAAGAATGTGTAAAGCTCAAGTGACCTACATCAGTTCTTTCTTTTGAAATGTTTAAACTACATGGTAGGAGAGCATAGACATTGCTCTTGATTTTTGGAAACAAACACAATTTGAAACCAGAATTCACATAGTGTTTCAACCCCTTCTCTCGTCTGCATTACATTTTTAAAGACTTTTCAAGATATATTGCAACCAATGATTCTAGAGATATAAACCAAATTAGAATATTCTTAACAATAAGTTAATAAACAAATATATAATCAAAAAAAATCCAAACTAAAAATCCTAACTAAAACGAATCAAAATTCCAGAAAAAATACCAAATAAATAACACAACCTAACCTAAAAAAAAAAGCCCAAAGTAGTTTACAACCCTTTAATAAGAGTCATCAAATCATGATCCTCCCCCAATAACTCCTCAACATCAGCCAACGCATTCTCACTAAACAACCCCGACTTAGTCGGTCTAAACCCCTCAGCTACCGCTTCGATAATACTAGCCCTCCTTCTCTTCAATTTCGATTCCGCATCCTTCGATCTCGATTTCTTAATCCCGCCACTCCCACCACTACTTGAAAATCTCCTCGAATTCGATCCATTGAACGGTTGTGCCACCTCATGGTGTATCAATGGATGATGATTGTTGTTATTATTGGTGGTGTTTTGGAGTAGGATTGATTTATTCCTGAATGCCCCTAATGGAACTACTGGTTTTCGTTTTTGGAAATCGCGCCAGATTCGAACATCATTTTCATCGTCATCGTCGAGTTCACTAATATTCAACAATTCATCAAGTCCTAATGCGTCATCGATCCCCGATGGGGTGGAAGGTCTTTGTGGATGTTGTGATTGTTGGAGGAGGAGTTTCTTATTTGGAGTGATGGCGTTAGTGGTTGGATTGGTGGTTGGTACGGCAGTGCGAGGTTCATTTGATTTATTGGTGAGGTTTAAACTCCTAGTCAGCATTCCATCAATGATTCCAAATGGTTTGCTATCAATCGTGACCCAAGATCCAAGTACTGGAGGTCTATAATCGGCGGTTTTGGACGATAAGACTTCTTTAGCCATCTTGGACCCCACTTGACTATTTGATGATGATTTAGGGAGGGACTCATCAACATCGGTTGATTCTCCACTATCATATCCTTCATCATCTTCATCATCTATTTCATCTTCTTCCATGTCCAGATAATCGATATTATTTTCTTTGATGATTTTTTTAGATTTGAAAGTTTTATCATTATCAATTTCCTTAAAGAGTTCTTGAAGATTGGTATGATCATCATCATCAAGTTCAATATCACTTGAACTTGAATTATTATCCGAACTAAAGAAATAATTCCAAAGATATGAATCATCATCTTCATCACTATTAGATACTGGTTGTTTCTTCTTATTCAACTTCTTATGACTTGAGGAAGCAATAATTGATCGTTTGGCAACTATATGTTGTTCATCATCATCGGATCTATCAAATAAAGGCACATCAAAATCAATAAAATCATCTTCATCTTCATCTTCTTGATCTTCATCCTCATCTTCATCTGCATCTACACTACTTTCATATTGAATAATTGGTTTACTTCGATCTTCTCCGATACCCTTAAATGAATTAATTAATCTTCGATTAGAACTATCACTATCGAAAGTAATATTAAATTCATCATCACCATCCTCATCAAATCCATTATTTTCAAATTCATTAACTAAGAATTTTTCTTCCTCCTTTAAGAATTCCTCTTCATCATCATCTCCAATACTCGAAACAACAGAATTACTTCTCGATAGACTATTAAATCGATTATTATTGGGTTGATCAGCAGAATTGACAAATTCATCAATATCATTCTCAGCTTGTAAAGTAGCTAATAATTCATTATCATCAATTTCATAATCTTCATCAGAATTAATTTCTTCTTCATTTATTTTCGGAACTTGAATTAATTGATTATCAAAATCGAAATCAAAATTATTATTTAGGTTTGATGATGCATCATCAGTTGGGATGATTGGGGTATAATCGACTTCTTCTCCAATATCTTCTTCTTCAAGTTGTGGTTCCGGGATTGATGAATCTCCTTCAATGTCGGAAGAACTATCAAATCCTTTTCCAGTATCACCAAACTCAAATGTGAAATTTATATCTTCGGGTAAGACTGCATCAGAACGTCTGGCACCAAATTTAAATGAACTTTTCCTATGAGCTTTCTTGGAGAATTTCTCTTCTTCAATCGATTGTTCATCATCATCATCTTCTTCTTCAGAAGATGAATGAATAGCTTGATCATGGTTATCGGATGAATTTTTCTTTAATCCCTTTAAGGCACGAACTGCCTTCATTGATTTTGCTTTACGCTCAGCTTGTAATTTAACAAAATCAACTTCTGAATCATCATCTGAAGATGAATATGCTTCTGAATCTTCTTCTTCCTCATCGTCATCTTCTTCTTCCTCTCCATCTACTCGGGTACTCTTTCTACGTTTATGCATCATTGAATAAAGATTATCAAGACTATGATCTACCGCCTCCTCGTCATCATCCTCTTCTTCATCATCCTCGTCTTCTCCATCTCCTTGTTGACTATGAAGAAGATCTTCATCGGAATATTCATCTTCAATCGAATCCTGATATGCACTCCAATCAACCGTTTTCTTCGGTGTTCTCTTCTTTGAATAACTATTCGAGTGTTTCAATTTCTTCCCAATTGTTTTTCTACCATTTTTATTAGAACCATATAAGATTGATTTTTCAAATTGTTTTGAATATTTATCTTCATCATTTTCAGATACTGCTGATAATTCCGATTCTGAACCTGAAGAATCTATAGTATACATTTTATGACCCACGGCAGCATATTTCCGGTCTGAATCGGATGAAGATGAAGATGAGGTTGAATCAGCTATACTAAACCGGCGTAGTTTTGTACTGTTGTTATTGAAATTATGATGTTGATATGATTTTAGATTTTTACCTGCATACGAAGATGGAGGTGCGGAAGATGATGTTTTCTTTGGTGGTGATACAATAGTTGTAGTTGTTGTTGATTTATAATTTTTAGAGGGACTTGATATTCCCTTTTTCGGACTTTTAGCCATAGCGTTCTAAGTTTCTATTATGTTTTTATAAATAACTTTGAATGTGTGAAGTTTATATCTTTCTTATCTATTTTTTTTATGATTTTTAAAATAACCGTTTTTTTTTATCCCTTTTATTTAGATGAATAATAAAAAATGTAACCAAAATAACTTTGTATGATTTCTTGTTATTACTCCTAAGTTGTAAGTAATGTCTGTCTGCCTGTCTGTATCTGTCTGTGTTTATGTCTGTCTTTACTTATTTATAAAATCGATAAATTTGAATATGAATGTTAATAATAAATTTCGATATTTATAATTCATAATATACTTTTGTAAAATGTTATGTATTGGGGGATTTGTAAAAAAGTAAAGTTAAGTAAGTATATGAAATTCTTAGCTTACTTTTAATCAAATAATTGATTTGTACTTCTTTCTCTCTTCTTCAGTTGAGTTGAATTGATTAATGCTTTTCAAAAGTGGTTTTAAAGTTTGAAGTAAAGGGATTAAGTTTTAAGTAACAAAATAGTATCAAACTAAATATCGTGTGAATTGAAAAAAAGTGTACTTGTAGTATGAAATGGGTGCTAACTATTATATATTTATATATTTAAATATAGTGTGAGTTCTTACCAGAAACAATAATAAGAATAAAATAAGGGGGATGGGTTATTATAAATTGTGGTGGTTGTAAAAAAACTTATTGATTGATTGGATGTTCTCCTCTTCTTTAATTAAATGAAAAAAATTTTCTCGTTTCATGTTTTGTAGTGCTTTCCCCCCCTCCTTAACATTTGTGAACTATTTTTTTACGATGAGCATTTTGTTAGTACAGTTAGTTGTAATCGAAAAATTATTACAATTAAGGAAATTTTATCAACAAAACTCACACCAGAAAAAATACTTCTAGACTGTTATACCACAGTGTAACTGTGGCTTTACTCAATAGACTTCAATAGATACAACTATGGATATATATGTAACATCTTTTTTTTGCAACCACTATTATATATATTTATACATAATTCTGTGCAACACATCCATTACTAATTTCAGATGAGACGACATATCCCCACCTCCCCCTCCCCCACTCTATTTCAGTCATAAGACTCATAACAAAACATCCACTATTTTTAGTCTCTAGTACATAACTATTTCATATTACAATACAACATGAAACACAGCCATCTTATCAAAAGTAATTACTAATATCTATTAAGTAAACTATCTTACTAATATACAAAAGAAGCAGAAAAACAATACCAATTCAACCTTCTCTCTTTCTAAATCAAAAATTTCAACTTTTTCTCTTTCTCTCTCTTCACTTCACCCCACTTAATACTTCTTGTCACTTTCAGCACTAGCAGTTAATCTTGCACTTAACTCAATTTGATCTTTAAGTGCTTTAGTTAAAAATTCAATCATAATAACATCTTGATCATGATTACAGAATAATTCTTTTAATTCTTCAACATTATTTAATAATTTTGGTTTATTTAATACTGTATTACTTAATAATCTCAATAAATCAATATCTTGAGGATTTGATTCAATATATGCCAACAATTGACTAATATTATCATTCACTTGATTCAATTGTTGAGTTAAATATGATAAATCATTATTCAACCCTTGTTGTTGTTGTAAATTCTTAAAGGCAATCTTTTCAGTAATTGATCCATTTATCACTTCATTAGGAATAGGAGTGAAAATATATGAATTAATAACATTAGCAGTCTTCCATCCAATTGGTTGACCAGTACTACTTGGTTTACCAACAGCCCCACCAATATAAGTTTCAATTTCAGGTACTTTAACTTCACTAGTTTCAGTTAAAAACTTAACATTTAAATGAATAGCAGGAAATGGGAAAGCACGATCACTTCCTTTGGAATAAAAATCATGAATTAAACTAGTAGTATAATCAATTTCATTATTACTACCAAACCATCCTAAAACAGTTTCTTTTGGATGGGATCGTTTATATAATTGAAATAAAGTTTTATGAATTTGATCTTCAATAACAATAGAATCTCCAGTTTCATTACATGGAACCATAAAACAATCTCTAATCTCAAATTCATTGCCATCATCGGATCTAATCCCTAATAAACTACCAATAATTCTTTTGTTATTGGACAAGACTTGTTTAGATACAATTTCTAACATTTGTAATAAGGCAGATGCATGGATTCTAACTTTGGATGGACCAGTTGAAGAACCTGCTGCTGGTGCTGCAACATTTGGTCTCACTAAATGCATAAAATCAGTCATTCTTTCTATACTGCTGTTTTCAATATATTGGAAAGTGTGTTTGTAAAGATTTTCGATGAACTTTGAAGAAGAATGAAAAATTATGAGTGTGGAAGAGCCCAAAAAAAAAATTTTTCTCTTCAAGTTTCATTATATACAGGAAAATCTTTTTGGGTTGCAAAAAAAAAACTAGTCAACCCTTAATGCTTTACCTCCATGAATCAAGACACTATGATCCGAGCACGATTTGGATTAGGTCAAACCGTGTCTGCATAGTTCAGAGTCGTTAATGGTCGTATAAATTTGAATGTAATGTTTTATTTGAGTTGTTTTCTACTTTTATTCAGAATCTCAAGTTTCATAGGATATTTTGATTTTAAAATGGAGATTTATAAAGGTCAATAGATTACAATAATTCAATCTAATGGTTGAGGGTTTGTTTACAGTATCATTTCTAACGGAAGGACTGATTAGTAAGCTTTAATTAAACCATTAAATTATTTGTATTCCTCGCTTGAGGGATGTGTTTCTATTGGATAGATTAATCAAAACCTCTTTTTTTTTTGGCTGCCAATTTTTGTTTTTGGCAACCAATTTCTTTTTGGCAACCAATTTAAAAAGTTCATATAAATTGATTTCAATTTCAACCCACATCCATCAGTTGATAAAATCTTATAAAATGAGAAGAGTTCTTCTCTGGAGAATCAGGAAATATCCAATAAGAACAACAAGCTGCTTCAACTACCTGAAATTAACAATCAATTCAAGAAAAAGTCTTTGGTTGCCAATTCCCATAATTCTCAACAAAATCATTCCAATCAACGATATAGAATTCAATCTCTATTGTTCAAACTGGAAAAAGAAAGCAACCATATCTTTCTCAACGGGATTGAAAACGATTTGCTTACTTTCTTTTTCCATTTTGAATAATAACTTGCGATTCTGTCACGTTGATTATGAAAACCCAGTCAAACTCCCTCCAAATTGGATCATCATTTCCATGATCTTTCTTTTGATGGTTTTGCTATTTCATGATGGAATATGGTGATGGTTGTCATTTCCAAGTTTTACTACTTGAATATATTAATGGTGGTCAGTATAGCTAAAACTGTGGTACTCATTGTAGTGCCCCGGTAATCCCAAACCTAGATTAAGTCAACCCCATTCTTCCTTTGGAATCAATTGAAAAGTTTGACAACGTTGGGGTTTTCTGGGGGATTACAATAAGTCCTAACGTTGAGTTGATATGTGAAACTTTCTTTACTAACAACCGGCTAGCTATTGGCTAATTCGGGTTGGAAAATTAATTCAGTCCATGATATCCAAGTTAAATTCTTTCCAAATTGTATCGTAGCCATCGTTGGTATACTGGAGTTCTTTAATTGGATGAGTTTTTTTATTTTATGATCCAATGCATTTATGGTTGACAGCTTGATCTAAAAATATGATGACGCACGGAGCAAGGTAAAAGGAAAGCTTCGATATTGGGATTCCTCGTTTTGGCATTTTCGCTGGGAACAAGTTTCTAAAATAGTGTTGGGGAAGTCTAACGAATCGGTAGTACTTATTGTAAGCCCCCAGATAACCCAAACCTAGATTAAGTCAAACCATTCTTCCTTTGAAATCGGTTGAAAAGTGCGACTACGTTGGGGTTATCTAGGTGCTTACAATGGGTACTAACATTACTCCCTTACTTACGAAACTCAATTCAAACCGAACCAGCCTCCTCAGGAATCTCAAAATCAAGTTCAAAGCATCAGTTAATCCTCCATTATCTTAACTGTGTCCATCGTTGACCATATTTTTAAATCAAAGTGTCCATCATTATATTGGATGATAAAATTGAAAAACTATCCTAAAAAATTCCACTTAAATCAAGAATTGGCTACGGTACAGCTCAGGGTGAGTTTGACGGGATCTCAAGGAGCAAGTTTATTCTTCATACTAAAATTAGCCACCTCAAACCTGAGCATCAGCATTGATACTCTCAACAAATTCCATCAAAATACTAAATGAAAGACTCCACCCCACCATGGATATTCTCCCATCACCGCTATTTCCTTCGTCGCCAACATTAAAATCCTGGTTCAAATCTACATCGCTAACATCCAAATCCAAATTTTCAATCTCCACCATCATTGCTATTCTTCCACTACCATCATCAAAGCCTCAATTCAAATTTCCACGACCAAAATTCAAATTCTTCCACCACCACCACCACCTCCACCACCACCAAGTTCAACTCAAATTTGAATTAGATTTCGATGTAGCCTTGAAAGAATACCAGCTTCAACTCAAATCTGATATCCTTTCCCAGCTACATCAAAAAGTAATTCAAATCTCCACCATCAACAAAATTGAAATCCACATCCAATTGTTAATCCCTCTCTTCATCAACATTCCAATCTAGATCAAGTCAAACCTTATTCCAGTGAAATCAGATAAAAAAATCCACAAAAAAATTAGTCATTGGTCAGGTGGCTAATTCAGCATTGAATAATTACACTGATCCATGAAATATAGTAAAAACTTTTTCCAAATTCTATTGCCAACAATTATTCATCTCAATTTGCAACTCTTTCCAAATTCTATCAACACGATTAAAATCCCCATCAAATTATCCGGAAAGGTTTCATCACCACAATTTGAATCCTATTAAATTATTCCCAGTTGTTTCATCACCATCATTGAAATCTATAAACCCAATACCTCCAATAAATCCCCATCAAATTTTGAATCCCCCTCTTCATCATAATTCCAATCTAGATCAAGTCAAACCTTCTTCCAATGAAATCAGATAAAAATTCCATCACACACAAACTAACCATTGGTCAGGTAGCTAATTCAGTATGAAAGGATTTACACCCATCCATTTAAATCCAGCTGAACTCTTTCCAAATTGTCTATGATCGCCAAGTTTTCATCTCCATCTGAAACTTTTTTGTGGTTTCATGTTTTAATTAATGGTTGAAACTTTGATTTAAGAATAATGATTAATGAAATATGAGGCAGATTAAAAGATAAGGAAGTATTGATAATTAACTTCAATGAGGTACTAGTGGAATGAATTGTGATGTAGGAATAGTAGTATTGGAATGTTGATTGCCGTTGGAAGAAGTTTCAATTTTGTTTCTGTGGTTTAATTTCATTTGTGTCTTATTTTCCACTAAGTGGTCTCATTTCCTTCCAACAACTTAACACGAAGGATTGTGATTTGATTATTCAGGGGCACAACTGCCTTTGCTGGATTGATTAGATTAAAAAATTTGTTGATTAAGTATATATTATTGAATTGGTAGATTTCTTTGTGAACAATAAAGAATAAAAGAATGATTTGCATTTAGATGATTTTTTCGCAATCTGGCGTCTAAATTTGTGTTGCAAATTTTCCTATTGATTCTGGAACAACACAAAAAAGCTAAAGAATCTAGACCATCCATACACCAACATAGAGCAATTCTACCCGCAATTATTAAGCACATAGAGATTAACGATATTTAAAAATGGAGAATCTCTCTTAATAGATTTCTCTTTATGATGATATGAAATAATAATCACTAAATTCAATATAAGAAATTCATTCCCTGTGGGAAAGATGAAACTTTTAGATTTATATTATTAATGTAGCTAATCTGATATGTCTCAGACTTCCAGATTTTATAACTTTCATTCCCTACATCCAATTCAAAGATGAACATTAAACTGCCAACGTTTAGAGAAATTCCATACTTTTTAGCAAATTGTCAATATTTATTTCATTTGTTATTTGGCGCATCAACGGTGTCCGAAGTCAAACTTAAATGAAATACGTCAATCCCATACAAGAGTAAACTCCAGTCTCTAAACTGGGGTCTAGGTTGTCTCCTCAACTATATTGAATACAAGTACGCTATCTCTACTATCAACAAATTCGATTCTTTCTCAAATCTTTGCAACCATTGATTTGATTCCCTCATCAAACCTCGTTTTTTTGATCATTTACACGACCGATGGTTTATCAAAAATGTTCTAAAGGTACCAACAATTACATCACTACAAACCACTCAAAATAACCCAACCATCTTCTTTCTAATAATGACATCCAACGGAACCCCCAACATGCTTACCACACCAACAGTTCCACCCAACAAATCAATATCACCACAACAAACACCCACCTCAAGTAGTCCCCCAACCAAAAAAATGCGATCCACATCACCAGTCCATTCTCATCCCCATCGACAAACCACCCCATCCCTCCAAGATCAAACATGGCTCTTCACTGAAGATGCAGTCCTCAACCACTCCCCTACCAGATTACAAAAACTAACCATCCCACAAGAACTAAAACTCAAAGAATCAATTCATGATTTCTTAATCCACCTCGGACATAAATTAAAACTCGACGGTGCCACAATCCTAACCACCACAATCTATCTCCATCGATTCTTCATGCGAACCCTGATCACATCATCGAAATATTGGGTTGCATGTGCTGCAATTGTCATATCTTGTAAAATCAACGATTGTTATCGTCCGCCAGATAAAGTGGCTCTAATCGGGTGTAATTTGAAAAATCCGGGTCGTGGAGTGGTGATTGATGAACAGAATGAGATGTTTTGGAGGTGGAGGGATCAGTTGTTGTATAGGGAGGAATTGATGTTGAGGTTGTTGAATTTTGATTTGAATGTGGAATTACCATATTTGATTCGGGATGGGTTGAGTAAATCGAAAGACGAGGGACTGGGGGAAGACCAAGAAGAGGAGCAGGTGTTTGAGACGAAGAAACGTGATATTTTGAAGAATGCGACTACGTTGATTGAAGTATTGAGTTCATTGCCGATGTTGATTGTATATGAGATGAAAACTTTATTTGCAACTTGTTTGATAATAATCGTAATAGAAGCCAGAGGGAAAATGGATCGACCAGATTTGGAATTACCTAAAAGATACCTTGTGGATGAATTAGATGTTGATTTGGCCTCGGTTAGTGCTTGTTTCCAATTCTTGAAGAAATTGTTAAAGTATAGTCAACAAGATCCACAAGCTATAAGTAATAAAGCGGCAGCTAAAAGGATATTGTGTATTCTGACAAGTACATTTGAAGAGATAATCAAATCGCAAGAGGCAGAATAGGTGGTTGTTAGTAGGAATAGTCTGGTCGTGAAGTAGAGTCTTCAAGCACAGTTTTCTAATTTTATAGAGGTATACTACATTTAAAGAGCATAAATGAATAAAGATTACTTAGAGTCTCTCGGTATTACTTCAAACCAAACCTAACATCGAATTTTATAACGTCGCACGCCCCATGTACTCATATTAATAAGTGTTCCATAGATAACGGGAAATCCTGCACCTAACAGAAATTAGATAGATCGCCATGTGCGGAACAAAAATGGAACTCAAATTTCACCGATGTGTAATATCACCTCGTCTATCTCTTTCTAATTACGCATCTCACAAACAAGTATATATCATGGACACTGAAGAGCATAGACGTAGACAAGCCGAAGTTGCACTACTAGAAATTTTCCAACGAGGTCATTTGCGTGAATATTTTGAAGATTTAAGTCTTGACGAACAATTACAAGAATTAGATCGGTTGGAACGGACCCTTAGACAAAATGGAATCCTACTACCATCAAACTACAACAACAGCAACATCACAGAAAGAAGAGGACCATTTTATATCGTGTGGTTATTTGATCATATACCTGTTCCTATTGTGAATTTCGTTTTCATTTATCAGAATGTAACCTGGCCAAATATTATCGATTGGATATTTAATACCATGACAGAATTAGTAATGATGATATTAAGAGTGCTTAGATTCACGGCAGTTGTGATTTCAATAACTTTCTATTTCCATAAGGTGATACGAACATTCTTTATCATTTGTGATATTCTTACATTCTCCCAGAATTTCATGAGAGATGCATTTACGTTTGTGGTTCAAGATTATGAATTCTTATTGAAAAGACATGAAATGATATATAAACATAAAGGAGACCATTTATATTTCTTACAATATGAACCTGATCTTTCAAGTTGGAGAATCCTTTTCACGTCAACCATTAATTTACTTTCATCAATGTTAGTTACTGATTGTACCTCCAATGGTGAAGGGAAGTGTGAATTGGTTAAAGATAATTTGATCTTCAAGTTTTCGGAAGTGTTTCTTAAGTATTATCCAAACATTAGCATGTGGTTATTGAAACTCCTAACTATAATTATATTCTTTACATATGCATTAATTGGGGATTTCATCTGTTTGAATATTGTTATGTTGGTCGGTTATAATGTTCATTATAGAATTGAGAAATATAAACAAGTATTTCTGTCATTGAAGAATATTATATGGACTACGATATTTAGGTTAATGATATAAAGAATATAAGGTTATATGCATAGACGTCTATATCCATCCATTGTTCTACACCTCCGGTGGGACAGGGTTTTATTGTTCTTCCGGTTAAGCAATTACGGATAAAAAAAATGTGTGGGGCGGAGATTTTTCTCTTGGTGGAGTAAAATATAAATATCCCGCGTCTACCCTCGATTATAAATTTTTCACTAGCACCCACATTCTTCCTTCATTCCTCTTCTTTTTCTTCTATATCTTCTTCAATTAACCTCAATTGAATCCAAACGCATTCCACCAAGCAACAATGACAACATATCCATCAACAATGAAAGCCGTAGTCTTCTACGGTCCCCATGACATCCGTACCGAATCAAGACCAACCCCCACCATCCAACATCCAACTGATGTTATCCTCAAAGTCAAATATTCCGGTCTTTGCGGAACGGATCTCCATTCATACCGGGGCCATATCAAGGGTCCTGTCAATACTATTATCGGTCATGAATTTGTCGGCACGGTGGTTTCAATTGGACAAGAAATCACCAAGTTTGCAATTGGGGATGATGTTTTGAGTACTTTCACGATCCAATGTGGAACTTGTTGGTATTGTAAACATGGGTATTCCGGACAATGTGATAAAACTAACACATTTGGGAAGATTGGATTAGATGGTGGACAAGCTGAATATGTTAGGATCCCATATGCTGAAAACACCCTAGTTAAAAAACCACCTACTCAACCAAATGAAGATGATTCGATATATGTCCTTATGGCTGATATTTTTGTGACTGGTTATTATGGTGTGAAGAAAATTGTCGATTTTTTGAATCAACCAACTACGAAATCTATGACAACTCAAGATCGTAAACAATGTTCGATTTTACAATTAGGTGCTGGCCCCGTTGGGTTATGTGCTTTGAGAGTATTGAAACATTTCGGATTTGGGAAGATTGTCGTGGTGGATTCCGTGCCTTCTAGATTGGAAGAAGCTGCCAGACTTGGAGCTTATAGAACTATTAATTATGAAACTGAACCTAATGCATTGAAGGAATTCATTACTACTGACCTTGATAATGTTGGATTTGATGCTGTTTTGGAAGTCGTGGGTGCTTCAGCTGCATTGAAGACTGCATATGATTCTGTGCGTAGAAATGGATTTATTTCTTCATTGGGTATGGGACATGAACCATTCCCATTTAATGGGTTAGAATGTTATTTAAAGAATATTAATATTTCTTTTGGAAGATGTCATTCTTGGTCATTGTTTCCTGAAGCTTTGGAAATCTTTGAAACTATGAAACATGATTTTGATTCATTTATTGATTATAAAGCTACTTTAGATGAAAGTAAAGAAGTATTTGAATTATTTGATCAACATAAAGTTAATAAAGTTGTTTTTGATTTGACTGGTAATTAACCCTTTTCTATACTGAATAGTGATCTCTTTAAATGCCTTTTTAGATATTCTCTATATATACATTTATAAGATGTTAATATATTTTTACAATTTGATTCATATAAAATTATTGCTAAATTTGCAGCCATTTAATTTTTCTGGCAAAATTTTTATCAATTTTTAACAAGCAAATTTTATACTACATAAAATGTGTGCTACTTCCAGTATATGTCTATCAGATCAACGACTGAAGACACGAGAATGTGATTCCATATGAAACACGAATGTAATATTGATTTGTGTCCCAAAATTCCAAATATTTTTATCCGGTTTTGTGTGAAATAACACAAAACTCCACAAAGAATGAGACGGCACCGTTCAGAAATTTCGCCTTTATGGCCAAGTTGGTAAGGCACCTCACTAGTAATGAGGAGATCGTCAGTTCGAATCTGGCTGAAGGCATTTTTTTGCTTTTTTAACATCTTGTATAGTTAATAAGGTGTTGGAATGGATCATTATTGACCATTAAACTGTCAATAGATATCCAATAGATTATTATCAAGATGGTCGTGTACAATTGTCCAAAAAAAATTTATAATCGTGCGGCTTTCTCCTTTCCTTTTTTTTTCAAGTGAACGTTCACAGTGCCTCTTCCTCCACTTCTCACTCACAAAGAAATTTTTAAAAAAAACATGGGAAGAATCGGGCCGTATTAAGAAAACGGTTTCCGTTATAATTAACTGAGTTTTTATAGTTGACAACAAAGAAAAGCAGGTAACCAACTAGAACAATGCCTAAGAAGAGAAATGCCATGGAGAGTAAGTTAGACTTCAATATTGGTGGTATGTCTCCCAATGAATCTAATGTTAGAAATAGTCAAATGGGTGGAGGTGTTAATGACCCCCCAAGGCCAAGACCTAATTTACCAAAAGCTACTCCAGGATATTCACCTATTGTAGCTGGTGGGACTCCTGTTGTTGGTCAATACGCGCTTAGTCCATTACGATTCCCACCTCAGTCAACATACTTGCAGCTGGAACCTTTGGTTGTTCAACCACCACAACAACATCAGTCACCACCACAACAACAACAACCACCACTGCCTCAACAACAACAACAACAACTCCCACAACAACAACACACACAACAAGTTTATCAATACCATAGAGAATATCTGCCACCTAAAGCCAGAATGAGAGTTAGTAAAGCTTGTGATAGATGTCGTACTCAAAAAATAAAGTGTTCTGGTACCCATCCATGTACAACCTGTTTAAAACATAAGAAAGAATGTACATTTTCAACCAACTACAATTCAACTAGTAATTCCCATAGTACCGTTGTCCCTGCTGAGTCTGGTGGTAGTGGCAGTCATGTCCAAGGATTTGTTATGGAGACTGGTAATGGTCCAGTAAAGCGTCTTAAGAAAGTATCTACAGTTGAACCATTTGGATTGCCGCAAATGAATAAATCTAATGAAGCTGAATATATCACTCATTTAGAAAATCGAGTTCAATATCTTGAGAATATATTATCTAATAATAGTCATCAAACTTTTCAAGAACCAAAATCAGAAGAACCTGAAAATCCCGAAGTCGATGAAACTTTATTCAGTACTAGTTCTAAATGGAGATTCTCCCGTCGTCATCAAAACTTATTGATTGTTGAATTGTGTAAATCAATGTATTCGAACCTAAGTCCAGAACTGCAAAAGTTAGTTACACTCCCCCGTACTCAATATTTCGGTTGGAATATGAGTGGAGTTAAATATCTAAGTGCCGAAGAATTACCACCCGTACCTGAAATCACCATCGATTCAAAATTCTATATCGACTACTACTTAACCGAAATAAACCCCTTATTTGCCATCATCCATGAAACCGTATTTCGAGAACAATACGAAGCATACAACAAACTAGTCAAGGAACAACTCGATGAAGACGATCAACAGACCAAAACCAACCAAACCCGACTCTTCAGCGCCATCTTATGTCTAATCTATGCCCTTTCCATCCGATTCAGTGAAGTCTCCAAACCCAAGGGACCCAAAATGGAACTCCTCGAACTCGAAGAGAAATTCTTCAAATATGGATATAAAGTAATTTCAATCCTTAGTTTTGAATGGGAATCATTTGAATTAATCCAAAGTTGGCTCTTGATCGGGTTATACCTCCGTATAACCCATCGTCAAACCTCCTGTTCCCATGCCCTTAGTCAAGCTATTGCCATGGTAAAATCAATGGGGTTGGGGTTTGAAGATGAAAACCCCAAATTCCTCGTTTCGACAGCATATGAGAGATTGAAAGCCAAACGGATTTTTTGGTGTGTGTTTACGTTTGATCGAGTATTGGGACTTCAAACTGGTCGATATTGTGGGATTAGGGAGGAGGATTTCACGAGAAGATATCCCACGTATGATTTTAAGAAGGAATCGGATAAAGATGATTGGTTGACTTTACCGGCTTTGGGGATGATTCATGTGGCTAGGGTGTCGAATTTTGTACATACTTCGCCGAATGATAATCCGCATTTAATCAAATATCAACAAATAAATGCAGAATTGGTTACGTTGCATGAATGGTTTAATAATAATGGATTCAGAAATGATTTATTTTTTAATAGATTGGATGAAGGGGTTAAGTCGTTGGTTAAGGCTCAGGTTAAATTACATTATTATGATTTGGTGTTGTGTATTCATGGAAAAGTGTTATTTAATTATATTGGAAGAAGAATCGCTAGTCATGGATTAAAAGTTGAAATGGTTCTTGATTCATGTCATGGGGTTTTGGATGTTCTTGATAAGATCAATAAAGCGGGGTTGCTTTATACTCCATGGTATTCCGTGTTATTGCTTTTGTTTAACATCGGAGTCAGTTCAATTACATTGATAAATGGTGGTGTATTTGTATCTCAAGCTAGAGATATCTTAAAATCCACAATTCGATTCTTTACCGCATTGCGTAAATCACCAATTCGTAACGAGCAAGGGAAATTGATCTTTAGGGAAAGATTCAAAATGGTAAGAGAATGTATGTGGGCATTAAAAATGGCCAATAGAATGCTTACACTTCGATTACAAGAAGATATCAAAGCATTGAATAATATTGGGGTTGATCATGGATCTTCCGATGTCAACAAACAAACATTTACTCAATTGGGCCTCAGTTCCGAAGCTGCAGAAACGTCGACACCAGCAGTTAAAGATGAATTTAACAAAGTGTTTGAAAAGCAATTATATAGAAATGAAGAAGCCATTACCCCAGATCAAAGAGAAGAAGAACCACGGGCTACACCTCAAGAAGATGGGGATACTCCATTAAGTACAACCACATCTGATAATATCAGTAATAGTACTCACGCAGGAGGACTTGCAAGTATTCAATCTGCCGACCCAGCTGATTTTTATGCCACTACTGATGTTGATAATTTGTTGGGTAATTTACAATGGTTTGATCAATGGTTAGGTTATGATTTTTGATGAAAGGCGGGTACACATACCCAGATAAATTTATAGCTAGTAGTACAAATTTGTGTATAGTATGAATGTAAGTGTTTAATCAAACACACACACACATGTGGGTAGTAAAGGACGAATGAGAAAAAGGTAAAATTGCCGCACGTAAATGCCAAGCTTATATTATATCTTCCCGAGAATTCGGTAAGTATAAATCAAATCAGATCCCGGAGTCCGAAGGTGGGCCCGCCCATACTCTGAGAAAGTATCCCCATAGATCTATTGATCCATAGTTTGAATCTTGTAACAAATCTTTGCGAAGTGACAGAATAATTATTGCGAAATTACTTTCCACTAAATGTTCCAACAACATTCGGAATAATTAGGGGGTGGGGGGATAATTCGGAATGATTTTCGTTTATTTATATAATTCGGAAAGATAGGAGAACAAGTAGAAACAAATAGCGAAGGAAGGTCCAAAAGAATGGAATCTTCTATTTAAATAATATTCCCCCAAACTCTCCATATAATGTATTACCCCACGCTAACGTTATTATGGAGAATATTATTGGAAAGTATGGGGGTGTGGGTGGAAAGAATAGAATACTCTAGAATCCCCCACCGTATCTTTGTATTGGCCCCCCAACATTTTTTATATCAAGCCTCCACTTACTTACTAAACAAAGATAAACTTTATTTTTTTTTTTGAGCCGGAAATATGTACGTTTGGGTGTGTTTCCCCATTAGGTATCCCACACGCCGCTAAATAAAAGAAAAAATATTATTATTATTGTAAATGTAGATATTCTGCGAAAGTTCTTCCGGGATAACTAGCGAGATTGCATTTCTCCTATTTACGGAACCGGATAGTCTTCCAGCAAATAAAGGTAAGTATTGCCATCAATATCTATTGGGTAGCAGTACAAAGTAAACCATTATGTGGTAGGGTTATGTTAAGCTTGGCACCATGAGGTTTGGAACACGCGAATCTTACAATTTGAGCTAATTTTTCTTTTCTGTTTTTGGTTTGTCCTTTCTTCCCTCCAGAAAACCCGAAAGACCGCGGTTAAGAAAATAAATTAAAGAATGGAAATACTTCTAGATAAGGAAATGTCATGGAGAGCTATATCTATAATTAGCATATGACCATTTATACAGATAAGGAATAATAATAATAATATAATAGGAGTTGCAATTAACAATTTACAATAGAAGGTTAAACCCTATGGCTTAGTATTGAAAGTACCCCAAGATAGGAGAAATGGGATCGGATGATAATTGTACTTACTTGCATAACCGCAGGCATGTGGCCTGGCCAGCAATGTATTCAAAAGAGACGATTCAAGACGAATTCAAGATTTCATTTAATCGAAATCAGTCCACTCAACTAAGTGATTATAGAAGAAGACATACCAAATTTTTCTGGTCAATAGGGTAAGACTCTCTTAATCAGTTTCTATCTCCCACAGAGAAATTACCGATCTTCGAAATTTTCTTAAGAAAATATTAATTATTCAATTTAATTTAATTTAATTTTTGCGATAACGGTCAAGAAATTATTATTATTATTGTTCTCTCCTCCTTTTCCTCCACACAAGGGAAGCTCGGTGAAATATAACCCTGTTTTTTTGTAATAAGTTACACAAAACCCAAACACCTCTTGCTTTCCGAAATAACCCCCATAAACGGTTTTCTCATTGACACAAAACTGATAATTATAATTTTGTACCATTCTCATCGGAAAAACTTTTTTCATCTTATGTGCAGGATGTTCCACCACAGCCCAAAAAACTTTAAAACTATCACAAGCATACATATTCAAAAAAACATCAGATCATATCAACACACACATCCTAATAAATGTAACGCCCACTTTTATAAGTCTGTGTATCGAATAGGGGCACAAAAGTATATACACTATTAGCTGATGTAGACTATTCTTTTTTTCTTAAATTGAAAGCGTAAACTTGAGATTCGACAAATTTCTTTATTTTTAACGTGGCTTCATGTATTTCCCCCGTGCCATTGTAAATATTTGACAAACTGACCCACCCCCCTTTCCCCCACCTATGGCATGTTTATCATGGGGGGACGCTTACAATAGATCGTCAAGATATAGACAAGAGGGAACGGCTCCTGGAACAACTTATTGAAACTTTAAATTCTATATTTATTCCCATTTAAACGAAAATGTTACACAGTACTGTTGGCTACAATATTTATAAAAAGTGAGCAACTGTGGCATGATGGTTGCATTTTTTTTTACTCATTTTTCGGAAAAACTAAACTGTGGGATTAGCTACACAACTAAAAAATATCCTGAACTGGAAGGTTGAAACAATACGAAAAAAAGAAATTAATTTAACTTTTCCTGTTTATAAGCACGGGGGGGATTCTTTTGTGTCCACACTTATCTGCATATGCACAAATTATTATTTAACCTTCTTCTTTTTTTTGGAGACTTCTAAAAAATATTTTATTCGCTCAAGAAAATAAAATTTTTCCTGTTTTTCCTGTAAAGATATAAAACTACCACCATCCCCCCCACCAAATTTTTTATTCCTTCCGGTTTATCTTCCCCCTTCTTCTCCATAATTTGATTTCATAACTATTTAACTTTTATAACAATGTCAACAATACCTCAGCAGAAGGAAAAGAAGAACAAGGAAGATAGACCTTATAAATGTACTTATTGTGAAAAGGCATTCCATAGATTAGAACATCAAACAAGACATATCCGTACCCATACTGGTGAGAAACCTCATGCTTGTACCTTTCCAGGATGTATCAAAAGATTCAGTCGATCAGATGAATTAACCAGACATTTAAGAATCCATAATAATCCTTCATCAAGAAAGAGAAAGAACAAGTCTGATGAAAATGTCAATGCCGCCGTCGCTGCTACTAGTATGATGATGGGTCAACCGGGTAGTAATGGTCCTGCTATTGCTTATAGTTATGACCCTAATGGAAATAGAATATATCACCAACCATATCCAGTCTACTTTGTAGCACAACCAAATGGATACATGCAACCAGTTGCCGCTCAACCTCAACAAATGGCTCCACCACAACAACAACCCCAAATAATCAGACCACAATCAGTACCTCCACCACAATCTATTCCAATTCCAAGTCATTATAAACAACAAGGATCAGCCATGTTTTCATTGCCAAACTCACCAACCAACAACTTGCCCCAACAACAACAACAACAAACCCCAGCATTCATGCAACAAGGCCAATTTCAACCTACACAAGTTGTTATGTCAAGAACAATTTCCTCAGACGCGTTACGTTTACCTCCATTAAACAATCACTCCCCACCAACTGGTTCAAGACCATACATTATGAAATCAGACTCTGCCACTAGCGTTGCTTCTCATCCAGGAATATTTAGCCAATCAAATTCAACTTCTCACAGTGTTGCTACATCTCCTGATACTAGTGTGTCATATATGAACCATCCACCACCAGCGGCTTCTTTAACAAACTTGAATGAATATTTCCAAAAGACAAGGATCTTTAACGCTAGCTCAAGTTCTTTAAGTTCATTAAGTGGAAAAATACGAACCACATCTTCTTCAACCAATCTTGCTTCATTACACCGCATGACTCCATTGAAAGTTTCAAATTCCCAATCGAAAGTCTTGATTGCACAACAACAATCATCCACTTCATTAAATTTGGAATTTTATCGTGAACCCCAATCCAAGAAATCTAGACCAAATTCCCCTACTATTCCACCTATTGCTTCTTCTATGCAATCTACATTATCCAAGAAATTCATGATTTCTTCCCCAAATGAAACACCACTCCAAACTCCCTCACAATCACCACAGTTGAGACCAGCAACTGTTGGAGGATCTTCTCCAAATTTGATTGATTCTGTTACTCAGAAATTGAATGATAGTATTGCTAATACAGGTACGGTATTGCCTCCAATTAGATCGGTGTTGAGTTTTACTTCATTGAAGGATTTCCCAGCTCCAACCGCTGGAATGGCTAGGAGTCCAGAAGAGAAGAGAACTGCTATGAGTTTAAGAAATTTATTGGGTTAGTTTATGTACAGGTATATTGGGTTTATATAGTTTGTCTTTCTTTAGTTAGTTTTATGGGATTTTTTGTAAGAGTAATAGATTTAATTATTAGAGTAAGACCTTTAAACCACTTTGTTAATTGTAGTAAATGTTTCTAATTCGAAACAATTTTCCGGGATTTCTTTTTTTGAAATTTTGAAACTTCGACGTGGGGGAGGAGATGGAGGGCCCACAACGTCGGAAAAATTATTCAATTTCGATACAACGTTACATTTTCTTGCTTTTTTTTTTCGCAGTATTTTAATTTCTTTTTCATGAATGATTTTTTATTGCAGCAAATCAAACATTAGTGCATAAGGTGAGATGGTGCATTTCCACTTCCACTTGTTCCTGGCACATGTGTATAGATGAGCAAATTTCAAAGTCTAGAAATAGGAGTTATTTCAAGATACCGGAAAAACCCACGCAAGTGTCCTGGTTCTCAACGTGTAACTGACTTTGAAACAATCAATAAAATCCGCCGACAACAATATCTATCAATCTTTTAGTCTTATTGATTAATTTCTTCCAGACATAAAGAAGGTTGTGGAATGATGTTTTGTGTACTGTACATCTAAGTGCAAAGCAGCAGGTTGGACCTTCTGAAACATTTTTCCGCAAAGTCTGGAGAAATTAGAATATTTTTTTTTCCTTTCAAATCACTAAAATTAATAATTTTTCCATGATTTCCCCCACCCCCGCTAGGAAGAATATTACAAATTACTGGGGGATGAGTATAGGCTATTAGACCTCTAGTGTAGAATGTGGGAATCAACACATATGAATATAGTATGGAAGCTTAAACAATAACAAATTTGTTCCGAGTAGTCTTCCGAATCATATAATTTCGCCGAAGAACGGAAAGATATGTACCAACAAGCAAACTGTTTGTTTCCAGTTCTGCAAGTGAATATCTTTTTGACAGGTAGCTATAGTATTGACATAACTTACTACAAGGCTTACATTAGACATAGGAGTATATACATTGTCATGGTTTTACTAGTAGTGTAATGGTTCACAAAACGTTTACATCCCCAAACTTACTTACTTGCCAGCTTTGTACAATTAATCCGCTCCACCGTTAATTACCAGAAATTGTACCTTCTCTGGAGAAATTAATGAAGAACTTTTACCAAGAACAAGCTTCCCGCAGTATCCATTGTAATAATAGAATAGAACCCCAGATATAAGCTAACACAAAAATTAGACTAACGAATAATATTGAATTCTCTATAAATTTAAAGCAAGTGAAAAATTTGTTAAGGCGAAAAATTGATTCCGGTTTTGTGTAACAAAATGGTAGAAGGTTGAAGCGGAGAAATTCGTCATCTTCTTTAAGCTTCTTTTCTTAGATAGTTTTTTCTAATAGAAAGCTACGGTGTCCTTTCACAAAAGCTGTATACACAGGGCAGCAATAGCAATGGTAATGGAACAGAAGGTTGAAGGTTTGTGGAATCTGAATAACCTTCCAAAGCGATTTTGCCAGACATTTGGAGGGTTTACCTACCAAGTATTTTTTCAAGGGGGAAAACTGTTAGCTGGTCAATCAATGTTCCTAAGGATTAGTAAGGGGAAACAGTTAAAGTCACGTATTCACGGACATTTAATTCCTCCCCTCACGCTTAATTAATTTATTGATTATTATTTAAGGGCCCACACAGTAATCGTTAACATCAAAAAAAGAAATCGTGGCGCCCCATTGAAAAATATATGGGGGATCTTGCATAGAGCCATTCTCCCTTCCCATATGATTTTTCGTGGACTGTATGGGTAAGATCTCTCCTTAATCTCAGATTATTATTATTCCATGCATCGCTAATAAAAAAGACAAGACATAAAAAGTATCACGCAAGGCAACCCTCTCTCCTTAAACTCATCAGTTATAGGTCAATTGCAACTTCTTCTCTAAGGTTATCTCAATTAAGATTCTACTACGTTACAGTCTAAACAACAACTTTTCCCTCAACGGTTCGACTATTAAGCGGAAACAAAGTGTGGGTATTTTTATTAATCTTTGTGTTTTATCGGATGGGCCTTACTTGATAAAAATTTTCATTGTTTTCTTTTAAATAACCCGCAACGCAACAACCTCCCTCAAGCATAAAAAATAATTTGGATGAAAAAGAAGTTCCAATCAAACACCCACCCATTTTTTTATCCTTCTCCTCTTGATTACTTCAATTGAAACACTCTTTGAGGTTTATTAGAAAAAAACTATAAATACGGGTCTATTTCTCCTTTTCAATTGAACAATTTTTATATCTTTCTTTTTTCTTCTTATCATTATCAAACATTATATATTAATACAAGAAAAATGGCTACTGTTAAATTATCCTCAGGTCACTTAATGCCTTTAGTTGGTTTCGGTTGTTGGAAAGTCGACAACGCTACCGCTGCTGACCAAATCTACAACGCTATCAAGGCTGGTTACAGATTATTCGACGGTGCTGAAGATTACGGTAATGAAAAGGAAGTCGGTGACGGTTTAAAGAGAGCTTTAGATGAAGGCTTAGTCAAGAGAGAAGAATTATTCATCACCTCTAAGTTATGGAACAACTACCACGACCCAAAGAACGTTGAAACCGCTTTAAACAGAACCTTAGCTGATTTACAATTAGACTATGTTGATTTATTCTTAATCCATTTCCCAATTGCTTTCAAATTCGTTCCATTAGAAGAAAAATACCCACCAGGTTTCTACTGTGGTGACGGTGACAACTTCCACTACGAAAACGTTCCATTATTAGACACTTGGAAGGCTTTAGAAAAATTAGTTGAAGCCGGTAAGATCAAGTCTATTGGTATTTCTAACTTCACCGGTGGTTTAATCTACGATTTATTAAGAGGTGCTACCATCAAGCCAGCTGTTTTACAAGTTGAACACCACCCATACTTACAACAACCAAAGTTAATTGAATTCGTCCAAAAGCAAGGTATTGCCATCACCGCTTACTCTTCTTTCGGTCCTCAATCTTTCTTAGAATTACAACAAAACAGAGCTTTAAACACTCCAACTTTGTTCGAACATGACACCATCAAGTCTATTGCTACCAGATTAAACAGAACCCCAGCTCAAGTCTTATTAAGATGGGCCACCCAAAGAAACATTGCTGTTATTCCAAAGTCTAACAACCCAGGTAGATTAGCTCAAAACTTAGCTGTTACTGACTTCGACTTAACCGAAGCTGATTTCGAAGCCATCTCTACCTTAGACATTAACTTGAGATTCAACGACCCATGGGATTGGGACAACATTCCAATCTTCGTTTAAGTTTGATACTCTCGAAGATTGATTTTATATTAATAGTTTATAGAGTTTTTTGTAAAAACAAAGAGAATTTCAAATTAAAATAACATTATCCTGTAGATGATCATATTTCTTACTTTTTGATATCAACCAATACATGTCAAGCCATGTGTTGGACTCTTGCTTCAAGTCATATTAGTTAACAGACCATCACCAAGCGTTCAGTTTATGATACAGAGTCAAGTTCTTACACTTTCAATTGGCATATACACATGTATTTATAACCTACATACACTATTTAAAAATATTGACGTGGCAAGATCTAAATAGAATCCAACACAGCTTGCCTACCCAATGTCAACAACTTCGTTCTAGAAACAAAATCATCACGTTCCAAATATGCCCCACATAATCTTCTCTTCCCCGTGAACTCACTTCTAGAATGGAATACTCTCCAATTATCAAAAATCAAACATTGGCCCGGCTTCATTTGATGCCATAATTCATTTTCAGGATCACTGATAATACTAACCCAATCTCTAATGGCTTTGAAAAATTTAGGAACATCATTTGGATCGTCCCATGAATCCATAGTAGATCTATCACTTTGGTTCCAACGGACTTGTAATAAATCTCCATTGATATCGAATTTAAATATTGGTTGTGGCACATCTGGTTGAATACATACCTTTTCTTCACCGGCAGAATGGGCAGGTACACGGATCCGACAGAAGATTTCATAACTTTCAGGATGTCTCTCCTTGAGAATTTGGGCACATTTGAAAGCATCTACCAACGAAGTTGTACCTCCGGTCCCATCATGATACAAGAGATGGAATAATTGTAAACCGGGGGTGTTTGACCAATAGGTTCCATCAGTATGAGAACTGATGTCGAAATTAGTATAGGCGGTATCCGCTTTTGCTAAATCGGAAGTAAAATCCCAAAAACCTCCATAATGGGTTGGTCTGATATAATTTAATTTCTCGCATAATTTTTCAGTGTCTTCTGGTGTGACTGGCACATTGTCAACGAGACAAAACCCATGTTTCCAAATCTTTAAAGACCAATCCTTGATTGCTTCTTCATTGTCGTCGGTTGAAGCCATGACGGCATTATAATCGACAACTGGCAAGTTATCCTTCATATCCTTAACTTGCCAGAGTTCTCTTTGTAACAATTCGTCAGCACCCTTGAGCTTGGCCTTAACTGGGACTAAACGCGGTTGATAAGAATGAAGTCTCAACCAATCAAATTCATATTTTGAAACATGACTTTCTTGATCCCATACGATTTCAATTTCATTATTCCCAACTTCAATCTTAGCTGGTTTAATTTCAGGGTCAATTGTAGCGGCACTTGCAAGTTTCTGTTTGGTAGCATTGAAGAAACAATTTTCACAACGACAATAATCACGAAGCCAAATATTATGGAACTTGGATACTTGACCGTCTGACCATTTGATCTCAATTTGGAGGTCGGAAGTAGGTACTGCTGATTTTACTGACATGATTTTTATGTGTTTTTGGTTTATTGAAATAAGGGATTGAAAAAGTTTCGACGGGGATCGACCCATACTTTTATAGTTAATTCGGGGGAGGGGTCCAAACTTATTTTGTGCCCCGCGATAGGCGGGAATTTTTTCCCAATTCGTCACTATTGGGGGAATGTTTCAAGATCTAATTTTAGTGGAACAATCCTATCTCAATTTACAGGACTTCCTCCTCCTAACAGGAGGAAACCGACCCAACATTTCGCAATCAATCATCCGAAGTATGATAGAAGCATCAGGGACTCCCGCAAGTGAAGACTGGCAACTTTTTTGACAAATAGAACCAGGTAGGATAAATTCGAGATTGTTTTGGTTCAAATATGACACTAAAATCACAGATAACGGACGTCGGGGTCTTCTTTTTCCACCTGAGATAGATATATTTTGCTCAAGCGGTATATTCTTTTCAAACACGCATGTATAAGAAGAGACCATATGACTGACTGCGTAGGGAATGAAGTGGCAAGTCAACAAAATTGTGATTAAAACGTGATTCGACAACTTGTTATCTATCTTCTTACACAATACGAGAGTCTGCTATCACAGATCAGGATTTACTACGCTATTTATATCCATCTATATTCCAAAACCAACTACTACCCTAGTGGTTGCCCAGAGTTAACTATAATGTGGGTTGCAAAAAACTTTATTAGTCGTGTACAATGTTCAAAACTTATTATCGCCACCCCTTTTTTTCTTCTTCTGGAAGGTTTTGAAATTTGGGGGGGCAGCAGTAGAAACAGAAAGAACAAAGAAAACAGTTGATAGTTTTTTAAGTTTCATTATTATTTGTATGTTTCTTAGCTTATAAATTTACAAAGTAACATTTGTATCAGAAGATTGTAACTGTTACATTATCAAAGAAAAAACATAACAATTAGACAAACACACATTGGTTGACTGCTATTGACATTTTGCAAGTTCCTTGGTTCAAGACAATACTGCTCATCACTTCAAACTTTTAATTTTAATATTCCCAAAAAAACAAACAACCAAATTGCTATTCCCGGAGTTATCGTTTACAAGGTAGATAATAATAATTGATCGGTTTTAGAGGATCCTACTATTCCCACCCCACAATATTATGTCTACGGTTATTTCAAACACCACACATGCCAGTCCGCTATCGTATCTGCTGCTGCTGCTGCTGCTGCATCCTGATTGGGTCAACATGGATGTTGGTACATTAGGCAAATCCCTCTACAATAGTGAAGAAGCCCCACTTAATGAACAAATCAAACCCTTAAAGATAAAGGCATTAGAAGATGCTCTTAAAAAAAATGAAAATGAGAATTCTGAAAGATCTTTAGAATTCTTAAGTGAATTACTGAGATGTACAGATGGATTAATTAACAATGAATTAAGATCAAAAATATGGCCCATACTTTTAGGAATTAATTCTCCCTCTAGGACAAGCTCCAGTACAAAACTTAATTCATTAGAATCTTCTCAAGCATCATTAGAAGGTTTATTTAATGGTGGCCATAAACTTGGAGGATTTCTGGATCCAGCCCTGTTTTTGGATGATTTGAATTGTGTCGATTTGCCTCAACATAAAGATGAAGATCAAGTGAAATTGGATATTCAAAGATCGTTTACTATATTAAATCACATCCAATCTTTACAACATCATGCTAGTGACTCGTATACTACAATATTCAGCCCAGCTGATGTCAGTAACTTAAAGAAGAAATTGTCAAATTTAATAATTAAGTTATTACGAAGGTATCCAAGCTTAAATTATTATCAGGGGTTTCATGATATTGCAAGTATAGTATTACTTGTTTGCTATACCCCTGAAGAAGATGAAATGGAGGACAAGAATGACAATGAAGCTACTGATTACAACATTAATGAAGATTTAGCGTTTAAGATACTAGAGAAATTGGCTATTTTCCACTTACGTGATTATATGACTAGTGATATAAATTTATCTGTCAATCATCTAAAGCTTATTCCCTTGATATTAGAAAATGTCGATCTTCAATTATTTGAGTTAATAAAACAAACATCCAACTCATATATACAATCGGATGGATTACATTATGATTATAAATTCTTTCAGGGTCTTTCATCAATTTTAACATTTTATTCTCATGATTTAACTAGCCTACCACAAATATTAGCTATATGGGATTTCACTATCAGTTATAATTCAGTTTTACCAAACATGTACATTTATGCATCGGCACTTCTTGTATTTAAGGAAAAGATATTCACCAGTTTACAAATTGACGACGATACAAATTATGAAGATGTGGATCCCGATTTAGTTCACACTGCCATATCTCCAAATCGGTTATTTGAGGAGTTGAGTGATTCAAAATTGCTTGAGATTTTGAATCGTACCAAGACGCTTTTGAATGACTTCCCCATCAATAGATTGACAAATTCTTCAAATACTTGGGCTGTATGGTTTGAAGAATATAACAAGAATTCGGTTTTGCTAACCACTTCAAATTTATATGCCGATAAGAATGATACATTGACAAAGTATCAGGGATTAATAATTGGAACTATATTCGAATCTTTCAAGGCTGGTCCAACAGAATTGTCAGAATTAATACATAAACAAGAACAAGAAATAACGAGACAAATTATTGACGATGCAGCTTTCCAAAGAAAGATATTAGATCAACAAGAAGAATTATCAAATTCAATCTTTACTGAATCTTCCCCTCTGTTATCATCATCATCAGCAACATTACACACGGCGACGTCAACATTACATAAAGTCGCCTCATCCATCTTCTTTAAGAAATTGTTCGCAGAAGAAGTTGATGAAGAGAAAAAGAAACATCATCGTGAATGGTCTTTGACTAAGAATATTTATAAGATAAGTATAACAGTTGGATTTATTGGGTTTGTGATTCACTTCCTATTGATTAAGCATAATTCACATTATCCTAGTATATTATCTAAATTTATCACTATGAATATATTCGGCCCGTTGAAGAGAATAGCTGAATATATAACCAGCAGTGATTCAGTAGCGTTTATAACTCAAGAATTGGGTATTTTGGGAGGGAATTTGATTGATCGCGTCGAAGATTCAGTTAATGATGTATATAGTTTGGTCAAAGATTCAACGTTTGTCAATTCAGGAATGGGTATTGGACAAGTAGGATTAGGGAATTTAAGAAATACGGTTTATGGTTTTCATGGTTAACGTTTTTGGTTTTAATTTGATATTATTTTAATAAAATTTAAAGAGATATTTAGGTTTGGTTCGATTTTTCGTTTACGTTGTTAGTTTATTTATTAAGTAATTTACAAATAATTTATTTATGTACTTTTTGCAGACACTTTTTATAAACCTTCGAAATCAATTTCGTATACTAATACAGAGTCCGTAAATGACCCATGACCCCAACCTCTATTACCACTAGCACTTACCATAAACCTACCAGTTTCATCAACATATAACTGACTCAAAATACCACCTTGATGTCCAGGAATAATCAAGAATGGAGTCGCCTGTTTCTTTGAATTAATCTCCATATTTGATAAATCATCATATAATCTCAAATTATACAATCTTATATTATCATTCGATCCACATAATAAGAAATCACTATTTGGCATGGTTGAAATCGCACTCACCGGTCCAGAAATCTTAGGGAATTGAAGAAGTTTCGATACGTTAGGTATCATCGAATCATGATAATGACCAGAAACAGACCTCTTATGGGGCATTTTAATTGAGATTTCTTCAACTGTCCCATTTCTTCTCCCAGCATAGATGAAATCACCATTGTTAGACCAGGTCAGGGACATACAATAAGGTGGGATTCCTTCGGATATACCCAATCTCAAAACAGGATTGGGGGTTCTTATATCCCATATATTTATTGTTCCATCAATACTCGATGACATGAATATATGATCACTTTTGTAGGTTTTGCTAGAAACTCCAGAGGTTAGATTTGGTTGTTGTGGTTTCTTATCTTGGGTTTCTGCTTGTTTTCTTGGTGCATCTTCTTCTTCGTCATCATCTCCAAATAATGATTCGATATCATCATCTTCGTCTTTTTTGTCTCCCGTGGTAGTAGCCACACCATCAATGTCGTCGTCTTGGAAACTTATCGTCACATCAGAAGTACCTTGTGGACGATATGCGATATTTGAAATCTGCCCAGAACTACCAGCAAACTGAACAGTAGTCTGCCCGGTATTCAAATCCCATTGTCGAATTGTCTTATCCCAAGACCCGGACAAGAATTTATTTTGTTCCTGATTTAATTTCAATACTGATACTGCATCATGATGTCCCCGATTTTTGTTCATCTTAGTCCCATGATTAAAATAATGATGAATCACACCTTCATTATATCTCATGGTATATAATGCAATACCACCTGACAATAACCCGGAAATACACCAATATCCATTCCGTTCTACATCTAATGCATATACTGGATTTACTTTTGGTTCATAACTTACCGACCCGGTTGAAAAATCACTTTCTTTTAATTTCGGATTAGATTTCATAAGTTGCGATTTCGTTACTGGTTGTTCGTTTTCCCAATATGAACAAAGTACACCTCCATTAACTAACGTATCGGAGGTGAGGTTATGTCTTTGTGCCATAGTTAAGGGTGCTTTTCCTTGGATGGAAGCTATGAAATCATATTTTCGAATAAATCCATCCTCTCCACCAGTGAGGATCCATTTGGGACCTTCGGTGAATGCAAGTGAGTGACATTGGGCTGTGTATGGGATTGCTACTTGTGGAATTATATCGAATTCAGTGGCTTTTCTGGCTCGGTGGATTACTCGTTCTCTGAAAGTAAGATGGGAATCATCCTCTTCTTCTTCTGTTGGTTTCTCTCGTGGTGATTTCGTTTCAGGTGGATGTTGCTGTTGTGGTGGGGTTGCCGGTGTTATATTCTCTTTTGTGGGTGTTTCGACATCTTTCATTTCTTCATCTTGATCTATTGGTATGGGACTGGGTATTTTCTCGGGTTTCATTTCATCTATAGTCTCCAGCAATGGTGGCTGGGGAAGTTCTTCTGTTGTTTCTTTAACTTCATCTTCTTCTAACAACATGCCTATATCTTTATCTTTATTGTCATCTATTATTGTAGAGGGGAGTTCTTCTTTATCGAGAGTCTCTTTAGCATCAACAAAGTTGTCTTCATCTTTCGAAATATGACCTTCCTCGCCACCTTCTTCTTGTCGGAGTTCCTCCCCAACCTCTACTTCTTGTACTTGATCCACACCCTCCTCTTCATCTTCGTCCTCCTCCTCCTCTTCTTCTTCATCCTCTTCTTCCTCGTCCTCCTCTTCCTCGCCTTCTTCTCCCTCTTCTCCCTCTTCAACTTCTTCTCCCTCTTCACCTTCTTCATCTTCATCCTCTTCTTCATCTTCTTCGTCTTCGTCCTCATCCTCATCTCCTTCCTCTCTCATATCTTCATCTTCATCTAGATCAGCAGTATCTGGAGCCTGTGATCCTTCTTCATCAATGTCCATGGAATAATGTTCCTCTTCTTCATGCTGTTGTTGTTCTTCCTCTTCTTCTTCCTCCTCTTCTTCTTCTTCCATATCTTCGTCGTCTTGGACATTAAAGATATCATCTTGTTCAATTGAGGCCATCTTGAAGTAGATTCACTTAGTTTCTATAATTGATGATTCTGATAATATGAGTTCTCGAGGTATTTGAATATGATGTTGATTTTATTATTTTTTTCTTCGGTTCCAAGTTGGGTAATGCGCACCGAATTATGATGGATAGATTTACTGTTAATATTGACATAAAGAAAGAGAGAGAAACAGGTAAATTAAAGAAGTTGGGAGATTCAGATCATCAGAACGTGCTGGAAGTTATGAGATAAGCTTATACCTACTCTAATTTTTTTTCAGTTATCCACTGTACATCTCTGGCCCATTGCTAGATTTTTTTTTTTCACTCTCATAAATGCACTATTGAAGTGAAGATGATGTTCCTTCCTCTGCAATTGAGAAGCTATGACAGATATATTTCAAATGGAATATAAACCACACAACCCATCCTACAAGTAACAATCCAATTGATATGAATTTACAAGAATTTATTTGAAATATTTAAGTTATAAAAAATAGAAAAAGTCCTTTTAATTAACTAAAACATTTATTCATAAATCCAACCGAATAAAGCTGGCTTGTATTCAACTAATTCTTCCTTCTTGAACCATAAAGCAATTTCCTTGTTAGCAGATTCAACAGAGTCAGAACCGTGACAAACGTTTCTACCCATGTCAACAGCAAAGTCACCTCTGATGGTACCTGGAAGAGATTGTAATGGGTTAGTAGCACCCAAGATAGCTCTACCTTGCTTGACAACATCCTTACCTTCCCAGACAGTAGCTAAGACTGGACCAGATAACATGTAGGATAATAAAGATGGGAAGAATGGCTTGGATTGTAAGTCAGAGTAATGTTCTCTTAATAAACCTTCAGTTGGTTGAACTAATTTGATAGCAACTAATTTGTAACCTCTGTTTTCGAATCTACCTAAGATAGAAGAGATTAAACCTCTTTGGACACCATCTGGCTTGATAGCAATAAAAGTTCTTTCGTCAGACATTTTGAATATAATTGGAGTTATTTGGTGAAGAAGAGAAAGAAAGAAAGAAGGGAAGAGATTGAAATTTTTCAATTCAACTGAAAATTTTTTTTTCTCCTTGAAAGCCTTTTGGTGGGCCGGGAGTGAATGAATGAAAGTGTGTGTGGATGTGTCAAAATATTGCGACCAATTATTGGTGGGATAGATAAATACAGGCATGGGCTCTAATTAATTAATTTTGTGTTAAGCATACACAAAACACACAGAATAAACGTCAAGTGTGGTAATAGTGACAAATAGGTTATTCCATACTATTAAACTTGCCACTAGTCCCAATTAGTCTGTTCCTAGTGAGTAAAAGTACATTTACGAAGAGTACGGTTGAAAAATGTGTGCGGTACCAATTGCATGAGAAAATTTCAGTCAAAAGTACACGACCAAATGACAATGGTTGCAACACGACGCTAAAACTTGCCTTGGTTTATTGTATGTACCAGTCTTCTTGAAACATTGTATTTGGAAATGTACTATGGATCTTCCTCGGCTGTTTCAATCGACGGTTATTTGGGAGTCTCTTGAATTATTGATGCAAAGGTCAAAAGCATATGCATATAAATGTATAAGAAATTTCGCGTTATTGATTTTTACAGTATAATCACCACCTTTTCAGGATTCTAGAACAACTCTTGTAACTTAGCATATTGAGAATACTGTGATACACGAAACATATGGTTGGGCAATAGAAATCTAAGTTTTGGGTGTTTAATCTGCTTATTTATCTCGGGTTGATTGATCTTCAACATGCAATGAATAACCTCAATTGCAGGTTTATAGCTAACCAATTGCAAAAATTGCATTAAGCGTGCCACGCAGTTTAAGCTAGCTTTTGGTTTGAAGAGGATAATGAAACTTAATTGAAAGAAGGGCAGTATTCATTTCTTTGTTGGTTGCTATTACGAAATATGTCACAATATGCAATGAAATTGAGTCTACACAAAATATACCCCTGTAACACCCTTGAACAATTGAAAGTTGATTTAGACATTCAATGAACAATAGTACACTGAAATCATCAACACTTCAATAAACAATTTGATGCCTAAATCAAAACATGTAAAAATAAACGCGTAAAAATATTGTACAGGTTACATTGGGAAATTTATTTACAATTTTTATTGGTGTAACCTGTAACTACCAAGTATTCTGGAAAATCCCTTTATTGTTGTTACCGTAAGTTACGCTTTTTTTTTTGTTTACAAATCGTTCAGACACAGAAAAAAATTTGCAAACTAAAATAAATAAAATTCACGCGTCAAAAAGTACAAAATCAGCAAAAAAAACAGACAGACAGACAAAAATATACAATTTTAAGATTTTGTTCAAATTCCTTCTCTTTACTTTTACTTTTCTTTCTTCTTACACCCATTCATAACTATAGCAACAATCATCTCCATTACAAACTATAGCCATTTTGCTGTTTACCAATCCTTTCAACTACTTAGTCATCGACACTACCATTGAATTAATTAACGAATTAGAGTTCAGAAAGATTATTCAAAACCAAAATAAGAACTCTGACTTAATTTTACAACAGACAGACAACATTCTCAACAACACACACTCCTTTTTCCTTGTTATATATACATCCATTGAAGGCATTAATACATTTTATAGACTTGTCTTCAAATTCGCTTTCATTAAATTGACCAGATTGAATTGAATTGATTTTAACTTACCTTGTCGTTACTGGTAAACCTACCGATACTTTAATTCCATACAATATATTTTTTTTGGCTGCCAAGTTTTCATACAAAAATTGTTGTTTTGATTTTTTTTTTTAATTTACAACATTCACAAATAGAAACATGACGACGCTAACTCAACATACTTCACATCAATTCTTTGATGAAAGTATAGCATACTCAGAACCAACTATGATTTCAGAAATAGGTCCAATTCATGATACTAGTATAAATACTACCACTCATAACAATGTTGATAAAGTTGTTCAATCAGTTACAATTGCAACCAAGCGATTATCACAAATATCAACAAATACCAATAATTCAAATAAAAAGAGAAAATCACAAAATAAAATAGGTCCATGGAAACTAGGGAGAACTTTAGGTAGAGGTTCAACTGGTAGAGTAAGATTAGCCAAAAATATAAAAACTGGTAAACTTGCCGCCGTTAAAATTGTTCCAAAAGCAAATTTCAAAAAATTAGAAAATCCTAAATATAAAAGACAAGATAATCCTGATAATAGTTTACCTTATGGAATTGAACGTGAAATTATCATTATGAAATTAATTTCACATCCAAATATTATGGGATTATATGATGTTTGGGAAAATAAGAATGATTTATATCTCATTTTAGAATATGTTGAAGGTGGTGAATTGTTTGATTATTTGATTAAAAGAGGTAAATTACAAGAATTTGAAGCAATTAACTATTTCAAACAAATCATTAATGGGATCAATTATTTACATCAATTCAATATTTGTCATCGTGATTTAAAACCAGAAAATTTATTATTAGATTTCAACAAGAATATTAAGATTGCCGATTTTGGAATGGCCGCTTTAGAAGTTAAAGAGAAATTATTAGAAACTTCTTGTGGATCTCCTCATTATGCATCTCCAGAAATTGTGGCTGGTAGAAATTATCATGGTGCTCCTTCAGATATTTGGTCTTGTGGTATTATCTTATTTGCCTTATTAACTGGTCATTTACCATTTGATGATGAAAATATTAGGAAATTATTATTAAAGGTTCAAAGTGGTAAATTTGTCATGCCTCATGATTTAAGTTGGGATGCTAAAGATTTAATTAATAAAATGTTGAAAGTAAACCCCAAAGATCGTATATCAATTGATGATATTTTAGCTCATCCTTTATTAACAAAGTATCCTGAACCAAATGTCTCTTATGCATCAACAATGACATTGGATTTGAAGAATGCCACTATTAGACCAATTGGATCAATTGATAAAATAGATAAAGAAATCCTCAAGAATCTTTCAGTTTTATTCCATAATTGTGATGAACAAACTATAATGGCCCGATTATTATCACCCAAGAAATGTCCCGAGAAGATGTTCTATTATTTATTGATGAAATATAGAAATGACCATATATCCGCCTCAAGTTCATTGAGTAGTGACATGAATGATATTGGCTCTTCGTCAAGACAATCATTACCTAGGTCCACTTCAATTGTGAAAACAACCATAGTAGATGATGAAACTGGAGAAACTTCATACACCACAACCAGGAAAATATTAACCAAATCTTCCTCCATCTATTCCAACAAATCATTATTAAAACAAGCAACTTCAAAAGCTGTTCTTGCCAATATAACCAACAAAGCCAACTCATCAAAAGCTTACGCTGTATCAACTCCACTCAATAAGAAGAAAGTCATTCATAATAACCAAGTCATCAGTAGCAAGAGTCGTAACACTTCTTCTCGTTCTTTGAAATCAAATATAAGTGGGCATACTCCTCCAGGATCAAGTGAAAGTGCACATACACCAAGCAATTCAACGAAAATTCCAAATCAACCTCCACCTGTTTTAAAACGCAGATCAACTGGATTGACCTTGGGTGATTTTGAAACTTCACCTTCGAAAAATGTGAAAACCCAACTGACTACAGCTATATTGACAAGAAAATCTACCGGATTATCTTTGGGTGATTTTGGGGATGAGATTACCACCACTTCTCCGGTGAAACAGCAACAAAACACCAAATCTCCAGTTCCAATTCAAGATCCACCTGTATTAAAGAAAAAATCTACGGGATTGGGTATGGATAAACTTGTTGTTGTTGATGATGAGACAGCAGCGTTTTCCGATCATCATCGTAAAGAGCAACGTGAGTCCAATAAACGGAGATTAACTGGTACATTTGGCAATAAATCTTTATTGAATTTTGAATTAATCTGTGACGAAGCATTTGGTGAACATAGTAAATCACAAGAAGTCAAAACTCCTGCAAGAAAAACCACAATCAAGAGAAAGAATGAAGGTTCATTAGCCAGAAAAGAACGAGAATTGGCTGAGAGAGTGCATGAAATGAATGAAGCTAGAGAACGTAGGATGAAAGCTGAAGAAGACGCAAGATTATTACGTGAAGAAAAGTTGAGATTACAAGAAGAAGAACGGAGACTTACTGAATTGAAATTGACTCAAGAACAACAAGAATTATCAGATAAACAAAAAGCAGCAATGAGCAGATTACAAAACCATCAAAGTTCTAATGATTTTGCTAATTTGTTTTCTGGTAATCGTCGTTCAGCCACTGCACCTGCACCACCTATCACTACTCACCTGTTAGATCCAAGAGCTAATTCATTATTAAGAGCACGTACTTTGGCTAATCCTGATGGTTCTCGTAATTTCGCCAGGGTTCATAATGTGAATGAAAATACTACCAGAACATTACAAAAGTTGGGTATTGATGTTGCACCTTCACCCAAGAAATTTTCTAATGGTTTCAAAACTTCAAGTTCCAAGAATTTAGCATTATATTTGAAAACTTCAACAAATGAACAAGATCAAGTTGATGATGATGCCGATATGGATAAGGAAAATATCACTCTTGATAAATTTAATGAAATTGAAGATAAGAGACATAGTAGTTCAATCTTAAGACATTCTGGAACCGCCAATACATTGAATCGTACATCTACACAATCTCATTTCAAATCCATGCTTAACGATATTGATGAAACTAGGATTGTATCCAAATTAGATTCGGTCCAAATACCAAGAGATGAAACTGAACATCAAGATCTTATACCAAATCCAAGATTTTCGAGATTTTCAATTGGTGGGTTGATATCTAATGATACTGTGACGAATGAAGAAGGTGATATTACTATCTTGCAGAATACACTTACTGGAGGTGGAACGGTTGTTAGAAGGTCACTTTACAGGAATGGAAGTATAAAGAAATCTTCCACCATGTTAGGATTGGGTATTAAAGTCAGAGAGCACGCCAAGCAAAAGTCTCAAGGGGATGATGTGAATGTAGAAGCTGGTAAAGAAGATCAATTTGAAGCTGAAGTTGAGGATGACGATGATGATGAAGAAACTGATGTCAGTTCAATTGGAACAGAATTCTCAGCAAGGACTGCTTCTTCACAACGTCGTGAAAGTAAACAAGGAGATTTGTTAGAAGTTGAATTATCCAATTATGATCTTGTGAGTTCGAGAACGGCTGAGATTGGGAAAATGAACACTGAAAAGCCAAGTGTGGTAAATTCTAAGGAATCATTGCCTTTGAGACAACAGGAGGATGATCAAGCTACTCTTGCAAGTGGTTCTCACAGCTTTGAAGAAGAAGGTCAAGAAGAGGAAGAAGAGCATAGAAGTACATTCATTGCTGAAGGAAATATACAAGATGTGGATTATTCACTTGCTGAAGAAACTGCTATGGCCGATGATGAAGAAAATGTTGGTGATACCACTCGTGAATTGGCTAGATGCAGAACTTCAACTGGTGTCTTTAGTGTTATTCATCGTTCTCCTCGGGTTGAATTAACAAAGGGTGAATTTACAAATGAAACAACAGTACCAGAAACTATCATAAACCAGGTTATTGAATTAAAGCCAGCTCAGCATACCGATTCTCCATTACCATCGCCTGCTATTGACCGCCAATCACAATTTGTGCTTGAACAAGAAGAGGAAGATAAAGAAGATGAAGAAGAATCGCCTTCAAGAGCAACCACCAGAAGAAGAAAGGTAGTTTCCATCAATGAAAAGAAAGAATACATAGAGCAACCACCATTTACTTCACCAATCACAAATGAAGAAGAACCATCAGTGGCACCTGTGATGAAACGATTTGCATTGAATCCTAAACGTTCTGCACCCAAACCACCATCTGCACCACAACAATCTTCAGATAAATGGCACGATCGATTCTCGAGAATTTCTGCTGGGTCCAAACCAGTATCCACCACAACTGAAGAAAAGAAGAGTAGTTGGTTTATGAAATTTTTCAAGTCATTAACAGGTTCATCCTCAAAGAAAGATGAATTGTCTGTTCCTGGAACGAAATATGCATCTAGAGATATTGAAATTATTGATTCTTCTTTAACTTCAGATGAATTGATCCGAGTGATTAGAACTCAATTGGAATTGAAAAAGATTGAAGGTTCTATTTCAAAAGTGGTTATTGATGAAGAGTTTGGGATAATTTCCGGAGTGATTCCATCGAAGTTTTCTGCTGGTAGAAAGTTGAAGTTCTCCTTAGAGATTATTGATTTGATTAATAGTTCTTCCTTGCATGTTATTAGAAATAAGGGGAATGATAAGGGATTCCACAATTTTGTGAATGTGGTTAGATATATTATAAGAAATGAAGAGGCTATGAATAGAAAAAGATCGTCACAAATATACAATAGATGATAAGCTTTTAAGACTACTATTTAGATGATTATTATTATTATAGCATTTTGTACATTAAAACTTAAGTAATACATTGTTACATACTAATGAATTGAATACTCTATCTACTACAATTAATTCCTTAATGCTCTTAATCTTTCTGCTAATCTATCTTCTTTCTCTTCTGAAACAGTATTTGGTACTGGAGTAGTTATTTCCACTTTAGTTTCATTCAATCCTTGTTTCATTTCAATACCTGCTTCATCGGCAACTTGATTCAACAATTCATCAACTTGCTCTTGTGGGGTAGTTAATGCATTTACATTATTAGTAGTAGTTTCATAATAATTAGTCGATGCATCCAAATCTTCAAATTGAGTTTCAAATTTATCCATAACTAACGAAATCTTCTCTAAATTCATTGTTTGTAATGCTCTATCCATACCTCTAATGACTTGGGTCATATTACCAGTGACTGATCGCATGGTAACCGCAGTTTGGACTCTAGAAGCAACTGCATCTATTCTTGAAGCCAACCTCAAAAGATTCACTCTTTCGTTGGATTTACGTATAGCGTTCTGGGCATATAATTGGGCAATGTCATTATTACCTTGAGTTAATGCTTTTTTGATTTTTGCCTTTTCTTGTAATTCTTCTTTAGCTGCTTTTGATGCTTGTCTATTTAATTGCTTTGCTGTGAATTTTAATTGGAATAATGACTGTTCTAATCCTGCCATGGTTGTATGGTTATTTGTATTGTTATATATGCTTTTATGTAATGTAATGGAAATCCTAATGATTTTTATGGAATTTCTGGAAGTGGGTTCAATCTTATCGAATTTCTTTTGTTGAATGTTACCTCGATACGGAAAAGGTGGCGGATTGGTTTGTGTCGTTGAAAAATGAGTTTGTCGTAAAATCACCAATGTGTCGCAAAGTCCATTTCATCCGTCACTTTGGAATAAGTTACATGTATTCCTAAAGTAGTGGTCGAGGATGTCGAAGATGTGGATCTCTTGAAGACAATGACTCGAGATATATGTCGCCTTATTAGTGTGGCATCAGTTAATTCACGTGAACCATATAATTATCCAAGTATCAAAAAAAATTCTGAAAATTTTTTGAAAATCCGTTATCTTTTACTCTCTTAACAGCTAGAAGTCCCTATTTATAGAAAGATATACACAGAATGTCAGCTCCTTGTAGTTGCAAGCATGCAGAAGAAGAATCCCAAAATGGGAAATTATCAGTTTTAACTCCAGAATTACAAAAGGAATTCGAAGACCCAAACCATCCAGCAAATTTAATCTGTGAATTATGTAGATTGTTCTATGATAACAACTGGGTCACAGGTACAGGAGGAGGTATTTCTATTAGAGATATCGAAGGAAAGAATCCAAATTTAGTATATATTGCTCCATCCGGAGTTCAAAAAGAAAGGATTCAACCTTGGGAAATGTTTTTAGTTGAATTACCAGATGAAAAGATTTTACGTACTCCAAATGATATTCCAAAGGAATTAACTAAATCTTATAAATATAAACCAAGTGCTTGTACTCCTTTGTTTATGAGTTGTTATGCCATGAGAGATGCTGGCGCTTGTATTCATACTCATTCCCAACATGCAGTAATGGTTACTCTTTTGTTTGAAAATCAGAAGGAATTTTCCATTAGTCATATTGAACAAATCAAAGCTCTTCCAAAATTAGAATTTAATGAAACAACAGGTAAAGTTGAAAAGGTAGGGAGTATGGAATATTATGATAAGTTGGTTATTCCAATTATTGAAAACACTCCTCATGAAGAAGATTTGACTGACTCTTTGCAAGAAGCTATTCGTAATTATCCAGGTGCTTCTGCTGTCTTAGTTAGAAGACATGGAATATATGTCTGGGGTGAAACTGTTTGGAAAGCAAAGGTTTATAACGAAGCAATTGATTATTTATTGGAATTAGCTGTTAAAATGAAACTTGCTGGTATACCACTTGTTAAGGAAGAATAACTCTTTTGATTAAAACTAGAAACATGTAAATTTATATTAAATATTTTATAAAACTCCTGTAGACGATTCTAATGTCGTGTCATTTATAGTGGATTCTTAGTTCCTTTTAAAGGTTCTGCTTTTATCATCATCCAATCTATCAGCTTGTATTTATCTTCATCAACTTCTCCAATGCATACAATTTCTCCACCTCTCATAATATAAACACCCAATGGGATCACTTGATTATCTTCATTCTCTTCTTCACTATATAGTATTCTCTCTATACAATTGCCTAATATTATATTGGTTGATTTATCATATCCTTGTAATGTTCCTTCAAAGAATCTGGCGTCAGATGTAATGACTTGTACTTTTTCTAGAAATAGTTAGTAAACAAATGATCTAACGAATTGAGAATGAAGTTTTTACATACTTTCTAAGAATGTCTTTAGATCTGACATTTGAATTTGTTTGCGAAGCAATTGATTGATAGGAGAGGGAAGAGTTTTGTTTATGCAATCAAGTAATTAATAAAACTCATCATCGTAGTGATTTTTTCGATAGGATGGTTTGTCGCGACAGGATCACCTGAAATTGGTTGCAAAAAAACCTCAAGTTCACCAGAGGATGTTATTGGAAGGTATGTTATACTCTCATTTCAAGCTGTACAAATATAGTTGCAAACAATGAAGAGTAATGTTAGAAGAAGTAATTTACATACACAAGAGACTGATTACTCTAGTGACTATGAGTCATTCCTATCCCTTGGTCAAGATAATGAAAAGGAAAGAAGGAGCACTAGACAACCAAATGATTCGACAATGTATTCCAAATTATTACTGAATGCTGCGAGATTGGAATTGGAATCTATAACTTTAAAAGAAACCATATGCGATGGATTAAAGCTAGTTAAGAATTTCCCAACAAACGATCTAACTGTTGCTATTCAGAAAGTAAATGAAATTCAAAAGGATTTAGAAACCATAAAGTTAGCTCGATCAACTGATGAAACTTCAGTTACATTAATAAACCAAGAATTGAAAGATATTAAAAATACCCTAGAGAAGATCAGCATCCCACCACAAGAGTCTTCTTCTGTTTCAAGTAAGACTAATGAGATCCATGAATCTGCTCATCATATCGAATTTCAATTGAATTCCGTGGTGCAGATTATTCGTACATTAGTTGAACACACTCAAAAGAAAGATCTTCAAATCAATCAGAAATTATACAAACAAGAACAAGCTTACTCCAAACTTTTATCGCAATCAGAATCTCAAACTAAAGACTTACAAGAGATAAAGGAATTCTTGAAATTAGCACTACCAAGAATTGTGAGTCTTGAAAATTCGTATCGACTGCTACAAACAGCTAATAATTCCGGAATCCGGCGGCTGAACACTTCCATAAATGGAACAAATTCACAAAAGAAAAGACGGCTTTTATAATTGACAATGGATCCGTCGGTGTGGAAAATTCTGTCAACGGTTTGGAACACTCATACGACGGATCATTGCCTCACAGAAAATAAAAGCTTTGCTAGGGTGCAAAAAAAAATAATGCCAAAAAAAAAAGAAATTTTCCTAAAAAGAAAGGTCAAGCGAGGCAGATTTCCGAATGTGTTTGGTCATGGTCAGATGACAAAAAATTCAGATGAGTTGTTTCAGTGCCGTTTGGGAGCGTTTAGTTTCCATTTGGAAAATATTTGGGTTGCATCGATTACGTAAATTAGCTTCAATGAAGGCACTTTCTGTGAAATGACTCATCAATTTTCCCAATAGCCACTCCAATTCATATAAATCAGTTAATATTTCTTGTCTAAAATTTTTCAGTTCATCACGCTTTACACATTGCAATTTTTATCATGTCATGACTATTTTGTTTAAATAGATAAGGATATCCTATTTTATATTTTGTAGATTCTAATCAATTCTTCTTCTCTTTTATCCCCTACACATCATTTTATTAAGGATGAGTTCGACTAAAGGTAGTTCCAAGTCGTCATTGGCTGATATCAAACAATTCGAATCTACACTGACAACAGAAAAGACAGGATTCTGGACTTCTGTTAAAGATTCATTCAAACCAGCAATCCCAACAGAAACATTAACAAGTCAGAGATATCATAAAGATGGAACAGAATTAACCGATCTTGAAAGGATAAATCTCAATTCTGCCAACTCCAATTTAAGTAGAAAATTGAAAACCAGACACTTACAAATGATCTCCATTGGGTCTTCCATTGGAACGGGGTTGTTTGTGGGTACTGGTGGGGCTTTGGCAACTGGTGGACCGGCTGGTATTATGATTG
>NW_026057260.1:0-51957 GCF_019202705.1 Hemisphaericaspora subhashii | reverse complement strand
TTTTTTTACTTTCTTTTAAACCTTTATTATCCATAACAGTGGTTTTATTACAGTTTTAATCCAAGTCCAATTATTAATGTTAAATATGTTGCAACTTAAGAAAAAGCTGGTTTTTTTAGTGAGTATGCCTATTTTAGGAGATTCTCACACGAGACTGTGTCTTCTGACATAGTTAGCCTATAAAAGGTTTTTTGAACCACTTAGAGTTATAAGTATGAATCCCTCCTTACATTGTCCAGGAGGCGCATATATTTCTATATAGATTCTTCTCGTTTTTATATAGTCTAATATATATGATTCTAAGAAATATTTAAATTAATTTTTTGGCTGCAAAAATAATTGAAATGACTTCTGAGAATCTTTATATGGCATTCTTGGCAACATTCCCATTCACTATCCTTTTTAATTGATGGAGATACACTACTATGAACTTGGAAGAAATCATAGAAAAAAGCATTTATATCAAAATATTGTATTATAATAAACTCTATCAATACTACATGGTAACTATTACGAAATAATACGAAAATATAATAAATAAATAAACAAAAGCCTATTCTTCCAACTGTTTTTGTTGTTCTTCCATTGCTTGTTTCTGAGCTGCCAATTGTGCTTTCTTGGTCATAGTCTTTCCAAAATATGCTAAAGCAAAAGGTAATGCAATCGTAAGTAATACAATCCAAGCAATCAAAATTCCAATATGTCTACCAAGGGCCCCCTTGTACGTATTGAAAAGAACAACCTTAGTAGCTTCATATGAATTATAAATAGGCATAGCATATCCATATCTATAAAACTTGGCACTTAAAGCAAGTGGAGTAAACGTTGGGGCAACATTAATAATAACCCAAAACATCAACCAGAAACCTATTAATGGTGGATATACCGTAATACAAAGTAAAGCTGCAAGTTCACTTGCAGAACCAACTGCCCACATTGTAAGGAATGAAATTGCCCAATATACCAAGAATCCAGAATGACCAAACGCTTTCGTGAAATCGACTTGGAATGCCAAAGACACAATAGAAGCTGCAAAACTAAGCACGAAAAAGGAAGCAACAGAAGCTAGGAATCTATAGATGACATAATGACGTTTGTTGACTCCAGATTTCGCAACTGCAATATGGACTTCACCAAGGAAATTAAATTGGAAAAATGTGACAATTATAGTATAAATCAACCCAACTTGAGATGGAGCAAGCAATACAGGATCAGTGTATTTTATTCTATCAAAATAAATAAACTGGATTGGGGAGGCAAGTAATTGCATTGTACCTGGTTGAGAAAGTACTTCAGAGGCATTGCTCATTAAATCAAGTAAGGGTTGTGTCATATTAGTTTGTTCTCCTAACCAAATCCGTTCAATCATCTGAATTGAAGGGGTAACATATTGATTCATCGCCACAAAATCTCTTCCAGTTTCATAAACTGAAATTATAGAATTATTGGAAACATTATATTTACCATCACCTTGAATCAAAGCATTATAAAAGTTCCAAGTTGCATTTGGTTTAACATAAATCGAAGACCAATAATTTTGGTGATGAATTTGTCTTTCAAGTTCTTGTTCAATATTATTATTATTTTCCGCAGCCAATTTCGCAAATTCAGACGAATTAAAAATATGCCAATTACCTCGGGTTAATGCAGTGGGGGTTTCTAAAACTTCTCGTAAAGTATCACCTAAAATAGGAGGGATACCTTCTATGGTAATATCATCTTCTATAACTACTAACATTCTCAAGTTTCTGATTCTATCATTTCTTCCATACATCGAACCCCAATATATTGAAAAAAGCCCCATTATCCCAATGATCATAATAATGTAAACTCTTGAAAACTCAAATTTTAACCGTTTACGTTGTGCAGACAATTTGGGATCAAAAAAAGAGTATTCCGGGACGGTATTGGTATCCCTATCAGATTTGTCCACCTGGCTCTCTAGGTCCAGTTGTGATGATCCTTGCCAATCTTGAGCTGACTTTATACTACCATTTTCAATTTCTATTTTCCTTTCGTCTGAAGACATTTTCTTAACCTTGTTCTACTGTTGAGTTATCTGTTGTTGAGTTATCTGAAGTTAAATTTAAATAACCTGATCTCAATTGGAGGAGAAATTGATATGCTTTTATATTTCTCGGTCCTCGACACAAAGTTACAAATATTTCACGGCAATAGCCAAATTGATATTTCCGTGTGTGTGGATTTATATCGTGTTGGGCGGGCTTTTTTCCCTTTTCGGTATCTAGGCCCGTATCTGATCTCCGCACTTAGGATAAAACATCCACCGGGAATAACGACTACCACCCTGACATTATCTCCGTAATGGTTTAAACCGGCTAACCTGCCAAGTATTACACATTCTGCTTACAAATTAGTCTACTTCTGATCTTAACGAATTTAGGAATTAAATTAATCTATGTAAAGTATATATCTAAATAAATAATATGTAGTGAGCTTATCTAATATTAGTAAGCCCCAACCCTGTCTTCTACTTTGCAGCCGCTTTTTGGGCCTTTTTGGCCATAGTCTTTCCAAAGTAGATAATTACAAATGGTAAAGCTGCAGTCAATATAACCACCCAAGCAACAATAATACCCATATTTCTTCCCATTTGACCTTTGTAAGTATTAAAAAACACCACCTTTGAGATTTCATATGAATTATGTAATGGCATAGCATATCCATATCTAAAGAATTCAGCACTCAAAGCCATAGGAGTGAAAGTTGGAGTAATATTAATAATAACCCAAAAAATCAACCAGAATCCCAAGAGTGGTGGATATACTGTTATGATGAGTAATGCTGCTATTTCATTTGCTGCCCCAACTGCCCACATTGTCAAGAATGAAACCATCCAATAGACCAAGAATCCCGATTTTCCAAATGCGGGAGTGAAATCAACTTGCATGGCCAATGTTACTAATGAAAACATTAAACTAATGACAAAATATGAAAGGGTAGATGCAACGACACGATAAAATAAATAATGTGATTTCTTTACTATTTGAGCCACTTGTTTATGGATTTCAACAAAGAAATTGAATTGAAAGAATGTGACAATGATCATATAAAGAAGTCCAACTTGTGATGGAGCCACGAGGACAGGACTAGTTTCTGGTCTTTTATCATAATATTGGAAATTAAGTGATTGAGTAGCTATATCAATGGAATCTGGATTGGAGAATACTTCGGATCTGTTCGATATAAGTTCAATTACATTTCGGGCGACGGTATTTACATCTAACCATTCGCTTTCGACAGCTTGAACAGAAGGTACGACGTATTCAACCATACTAATCAAATCCCTTCCAGTCTCATATATGGAGATAATTGAACTGTTTGAAACGTTGTATTGTGCATTTCCTGATATTATTGCATTGTAGAAGTTGAAAGTTGCATTTGGTTTAACATAAATGGAAGACCAATAATTTTGGTGATGAATTTGTCGAGTGACTTCTTGTTCTATAGTATTATTATGTTTTTGTGCTATTTCATTGAATTCCGATGAATTGTAAACTATCCAATCTCCCATTTCATGAGCCAACGGAGTATTGAGAAGTTTTTGTATTTGATTTCCAAACAAAGGTGGTATTCCTTGTATCTCATGATCATCTTCAATAACCACCAACATTCGTAAATTCTTTATTCTACCATCTCTTCCATACATGGACCCCCAATAGATGGAAAAGATAGATAAGACACCAACCGCCATAATTAAGTAAACCATCCCAAATTTCAAGTAAAGTTTCTTTCTCTCAGGTGAAAGTTTTTCATTAAAGAATGAATAACGGGATTGAATCTTTTGAAGAAAAGACTGTTGACGACTGAGGGTTTCGCCCAAGGGTATATCATCATTGCTTTCTTCTTTGTTTTCTGACTGATCAAAGTCCATAGACTCCGAATCGGAAGTTCTTCGTTGTCCAATATATGCTTCCAAAGACTGCTCAACATTTGATGGAAAATTGGATAAACTGTTTTCGAATCTTTCCGGTGTATCAGAAGAAGAATCTTCTAAACCTTTAAGTCCCGACATATTTCTCTTTATTGGTTATTGTAGTTCGACAGACAAATAGTGAAAAAAGCGGGATATAGTTATAAATTTATAGTAGAGGAGGCTGATGACTGTGGTTGAAGTAAAAATTGTCATCTTTTAGCAATGACAAAATTGCGGAAAAGTCACGGCTAGTTCCGGTTCCCATAGTTAAGAAAAAAAAAGAAACACAGCCAAAAAAGAAAAGAATCTGAAAAATTTGGATCCCGGGGGCCGGTTACAAATTACTCTTTTAGGAAAGTCCATTACCGATAGCCCGAAATATTGATAAAATCATTGTCAAACACTTCTTGATTACATATATTTGATGTCAATTAGTAATTAGAAAATAATCAGAAGGACGTTCTGTTTGTTGTTTGATCTTACTTTAGTAATTTTACAGACATATCTAGCAAAAAGGAGGGCACCTCTTAGAACTATAGTTCACAATAAAGTTTGTATGACAGTAAGGGTCGTGTAATTTGTTCAAAGAACGAAAACCTTTTTTTTTTAAGGTGTGAGTGACAAAACAGAGAAAGAGAAAGAGAGAAGAAGAAAATAGAAATATTATGGTTTACTTGAATAGAAATCAAACATTTCCATTTCCAATCAATCAATCAATCAAAGCTACGCATTTCACATTGTTGGTATCTGTATCTTATATACACTCCTACTGCTACTACAACTGAAATCAAAACAACAAACACTCACATTTTTGAGAGTTCGTCATTTGCTTTGTAATTGTTGTTCCATCAATCTTTTGTATTGCAAATAATTGATTCTTCAATTTCTCCATATAAAAACTTACACTTCAGAATTTAAACCACTAGTCAACTTCATTTCATTCCACATAGCTTCTTGTATTATATATATATTCCATTATCAGTTCTGGTTTCACCATTATCACATAGCATTCATATTTCATTCGCGTTATTTTTAAAGTTCTAAACCTGCATTTATTTCGAAATTATTGCAACAATTACTTAAAATATGACATCTCAAGTCACAACGACAACAACCACGATTAATCCTGCTGTGACTACTACATCAGCTTCAAATAATGGCAAATTACATTCGGCGAATGCTCCATCTATACAGTCATCCAGTGCAATTCCATCAAGCGCACATCCGCATGCTACTTCCTCAGCTCATTCTATAAAAGGTAAATCAAATAAACGTTTGGAATTGGAAAGACATATACGAGAGTTCCAATCAAAATTAGGAAACGATTGGGAAAAATATCATGAAACATTAAGTTTATTTTTGATTGGTAAATTATCCCGTCCTGAATTAGTATCCATAATTTCCCCACTTTTAAAAAATGGATTATTAAAATATCATAATAAATTGTTGTTACTCAACTTTGCAAATTCTCTTAAGGATGGCCCATTGGATTTCCTGAATGAATTCGCTTCATTCTGGAACAAAAAAGCTGGCAAGGCATCTAAAGTGAAATCTACTCAATATGAAAAGTTCAAACAGAATATTATGGGTCTACCAATAAAAGAAAGAAGGAGAATCAAGAATATAACTAGAGATAGTGGGAAGAGAGGTAAATTGAATGCGGGCATCACATTAACCAGGCATACATTGTTACCAAAGATTCCTATGATCCAAGATAAAGAACAGCAACAATTACAAGTAAATAATCTCGTTCAGTGGCAACAGGATGTGGTGAATGGGATTAATACACCAATCGCTACAGAAAATTATGAAATTCCAGATTTTGATAACTTATCTAGAAGAGTATTGATGACAATGAGAGAATATGGATTAACTGGAGGATTAAATGCGGGAGTACTAGAAGTGATACTATTAGGATTGGAAACACACTTAAAAAATATAATGGAAACTGCTATTGATGTGGCCAAGTATAGAAAGAATAAATACACCAATAATGATTATATACCACTAGAATCTACCGGAGAAAGAATTACAAAATCAGTAGTTCCTCGAAAAAGAACATTTGATGAGGATGATGAACACCTGAGATCAAATGATATCACATTATCAATCGAAGATTTATATGACACATTAGAAATGTTTCCTCATTTAATCGAACCAAGCGGGCCCAAATTCAGATTATCTAACGTCATGCTTGACAATGATGGTCATATAACCGAAACACTAGATTATGAACTTCCACCAAGACTAGAATCATTCAATTTCCAATCACCCCAAACTAGCACAACTACCACCAATCCAACCAGTTCGGACTCCAAGTCATCGCTTCATCCACCACCTGGAAATATTTCACCCAATGAATCATCCTCAAATCTAAATGGGGCAACTAGTTTGAATGGAAGTATTTCCACGGATCTAGTGGTAAAGAAAGAACACGAGGATCATTCATCCAATCCACAGGCATTATCTCCTACTATCTCACAAGTACATCAATTGCCAAGACCCGATGCGCATATTGGTACGACTGATGAATTGAAATGGATGTTACATGACCTTGTTTCGAGTATGTAATTTAATTATTTATAGACATTTCATTTTTTTTTTGGCGCCGGTTGTTTTCTATTGCTATGTATGATATATTATAAAAGACATTCTGTATTATTACTACATATCTTATACTTAAGTTCTATCAACATTAACTCTTGCGTTGGTAGGGCGAATCGGTCGAGTTTATAGTTTGTAATAGATCAAGTTGCTCAACGTCTTCATCGGGTGCAACTATGAACAAGCATTTGGAATTCGTATATGCGAATGATAGCAAAATATCAATTGGCGTACTGGAATGCGTTTGAGTTGTTGAGATGAATTTCTGTAATATTTGAATCTGTTGAGGTTTTGAAATTCTTGACATGTCAATCATGGAGAAAATTCTGGTATACCCTTTGGCCTCAATTGTGATCCTGTGTAATATTATATTCGATGCTGACTCAGTGACTTGTTCCACTACCTTGGTGAAGTCTTTACCATCCTCGATTCTCATCTCTTGGGAACTAATCTTCGTAATATCACGAAATTGGGAAAGTTTTGTGCCGGAGTTTAATAAGTCCAAACAATCATTATTCAATGATATAGAAACGCATTGATATCCTAATTCAAACTTCTTTTTATTAAGTGTCGATATCTTTGTCACGAGGGCCGTGGTGCTGTATGCAAGTAAGTCTATAGTTGAATGAGATGCAGCAAAATTGAATATCGAAACATTGGAACCCGTCAATGATTGCTTGACAAGACAAGAAAATTCTTCAGAAATATATGACGTTGGAGCATCAGAATCAAAGACTCTATTGAAGCTATATTGACTTTCGTTTATGAAACTTGAGTTTGAGTTGGAGATGACATACACTCTGAATAAACCTTCATAATTCATTATTGAATTTTCAATGATTCGTCTTAAGTTGTCATGTTTCCTTATTTTATTTTTGAGAATTTGATGCTTATCGTAGGTAACATCATATATATCTTGTTTTTCCTTATCACTAGCTTGTAGCTCCGCAAGTCTTTTCTCTATTTCAAGGATCTTCTCTTGCATTGATCTCTTGGTTGAATGGAAATTTATCATGGAATGTTCCAAGGTTGTTATTTGTACTTTTTGCTGATGAACGGCATTCTGTTCTTTTTCAAGTTTCATTTTAGCATTGCGTTTTTTGACTTCTATCTCTTCAAGCTCTTTTTGAAGATCATTTACTTCTTGTGTAAGTTGAACTTGTAAATCAGTCTTAGGTTTCAACTTATCCTTGTGTTCCTTTTCGAGTTTTTCTTGCAAAGGTTCAAGCTGTTCCTTTTCTTTTCTTGAAAGTTCCTCTAACTGCTTGGCTACTTCCTCATTCACCTTTTCCAATTTACTAATTTCATCCAACCAAGACAGCGCATCGAAGTCCTTTGCATCTTGTAATTCATCTTTCATTTGTAATTCGATTTCCTTATATTGATCCAATAGTCCATGTTCCAATTTTTTCAATTTGAATTTTGCAGCTTCTTCCGCATGTTTAACTTCTTTCAATATAACCTCCTCTTTATCCATTTCTCGACATGACAAAATCGATAATTGATCATTTACTTCATCTATACTATACTTTGTTGTTTTAAAAGTCCGTTTCAAACTTTCAAATTCTTTCTTGTCAACATCATATTCTGTTTGTAATCGTTTGAATTCTTCATTAAGAGCATAATATTTCTCCTGGGTATTGATTCGAAAGTCTTGAGCTGATTTGGTTGGTCTCCTATATTGGGCAATATGTAATGTTTTTGGATCATTCACAGATGATTTTCTGGCGAGTCGATCTTGAATCGATGACCATGCATTATCATAATCGGCTGAAAATATTCTTCGAACTCCTTTGGGTTGGTCCCTATCACTAAATATTGGTATCTTTGATGGGTATCTTGAAGTCACTGGTCTTTGTTGTTGCTGTTGCTGTTGTTGTTGTAGTTGAAGGCGTTGTTTTGGTAATGGAGGAATTGATGATTCCTGATCGTTATTCATATTCATGCTTGTTTTAGGGCGCTTATTGCTTAAATCAATCTGATTGATCTCGCTTGGTGATTTAGCATTCAAAGGTCGCTTTTTCTGCTTTGGAGAAACGGTCGTATTTGACATGGCTGATGACATTATATGTGAAACTGCTTTGAAACAAAATTGGAATTCTTTGTAAAATTTGTTTTTCTTGTTACCACAATTTTTTAATGCTATTGGAAATGATCAACCAATTGTGTTCTTCTCGTTATTCCTCTCTATATGATACTCTTACGCGTTAATTAGTTATTGGGTGGTATATTCAAAGTGATAAAGAAAGTTGGCGGTTGTAAAGTTTTGTTGTTTTTTTGATTCAGGATGGAAAATTTTAAAAAAATGTAAACAAAGGGAAACTGCAAAAAAAAATTAACCTGTAAATCATTTTGCAAATAATCAATTACACACTTTGTAGGACAAGTCTACTTCACATTCACCCTGTCTCCATTATTTATTGAAATTTTACATTTACATTTCTCCTGGTAACCTCTTGGTTATCTGGTAGAAAAATAAATCAAACCCATTGGGGTGGAAAGAGAATTTACCTACCAAATCTTTAACATTTGCTTTATCGACTTCTTAGAACAAAGAGATTGGAGGCAATAGACTGTGCTTTGGAAACGCACAATAACTAACCTTGCTTGCCCAATTTGGGAATACTTGGATAATAAGCATCAATAAAGAGACTTGATTCTAATATTTGTTTACCGTTAGATTTTTTACAGTAGAGTTCGTCGCTTATAAGAAATGGTTGCAAATTTTTGTTGCTTACCTTATAATAAAGAGGAACGATTCTTCTTGTTTCGTATGAATATTTTGTGTATTAAGTCCCTCAATTCCTTGCAGACTTCCTTGCATATATCCGCATTTTTATCGACCACAATCATAAGATTTTGGGGGATTTGGGGGAAGCCTTTTCAATTCAAATGCGACATTTGATATTTGCAGCAAATTCGGACAGACACAAATCATATATGCAGACACTTTTTCATGAATTCCTGTTTCCATACATGGTTCAAAAAAAGTGTCTGCTTATCCTGAATGAGAAGAGGTATTTATTGCATCATTAATAATTTTACAAAGTCAGCAGTAAGAAATCAGGCCCATTTCCCAATTGGTAAACCTAGCATGAATTCATTTGGTGTTTTTTTTTTTTTTACTCATATCAATTAGGAAAGCTATATTTTGGTGCTACCAATTGTTATATGTATGGTAGCTCCGCAGTTTGCCAACATCCATCAACCGTCATATCAATTTCCCTGGCATTATCAGGATATTATACTGGGAACAGTTCTTGCTTGCTAGAGAAAAGGGTTAGTATAATGGGATTGTCTTTTGGTAAATTGATTGGGGATTTGCCATTGTTGGAGAAATAGATTATCTTTAAGAAATTGAACTACATCTATAGGCTCTAATAGGGTCAATTTCCTTAATACAAAGAAGCTTATCTCTCATTGATAGCGCGAAAATCAAGCCATTTAATATCCAGATTATGTCACTATCGAGGTACAGTTTGCCAACTTGCGTGGAAAGAAACAAACACTTCCAATGCTTTTTCTGAAATAAGAAATCCACTAAATAAACTACGAAATGCATGCACTTCTATTATATCAGTATTATTATCTCTATCTACCGTTCGCTCTATCTCTATATTACTACTTCTCCTATTTCTATTGGTAATATCTTCTGACATTTATCTTTGCTGTTGCGGTAATAAATTAACGACATGAAAGGATGATATAATATGCTTCTCTCCTTACTAAATAGCTCTGTAACACTTTATTATATTTATAATTGATCCATACATCGATATTCCGAATTGCTGAGCATTCGATCATTTTTGAAGGTCTAAAAACAGATCTGCCAATCACTCACCAACAACGACCAAACCCTTCACATCCAAGAGGGAAATAGATTTAAATAACCATATAAGTCTTACCCTCGCCTAATTGTCTAACTGGCATAAAATTGACTCCTTTCAAAACGATTGTATTTATCTATCAAATTCGAAGATATAAGAGCCCTCTAAATAATATGTAATTTTGAACTCTTATCCAACCCATTTCCTTAAAAAATGCTCAAAGATTGTAAATATCGATCAGTCTCCTCAATAAACTTCCCATTATTAATCACGGCAAACTCTTTCGTATCCCCCTCTTGGGCTCTAAACTCAACCGGCATTAATCCATTCTCAACCACACAAGAAATAAAATATCGTGAATACAATATCCATAACAAATCACCAACATCATCATTAGCATAATCAGTCACAATCACAAATTTAAATTTCGTCATTGATTCCCAAAAATGAAATCGAAATTTTTGTCCTAATGCAAATGAATTCAATTCATTATTGTTTGATACTAATTTTGTGGCAATTGTTTTTAGGGAGTAAATGAGTCCGAATAGAAGCTTTGATTGGTTTGATTCGTTATTTTTATTGATTTGTCCTTGAGGAGATGATGTGGAAGTTGATGATGTTGTTGTGGTGGTGGCGGTGGTGGAGGTTGATACCGTGGTGGTTGTGGATGCGGATGTTGGTGGTTGGGGGTGAGATGATGAGGAGGTGGCTGAGTGTGTGTATTCTCGGTTATATATGCAATTGCAATGGCGATCAAAGATGAAAAATGTGTAGATTGTCATATTGGGGAGCTTGGCTGGTTATAGAAGAGATCTAATTGAAATTGGTGGTCAACGTTTTATTTTTTTTCAATCACAACGAAATTATATACAGGCAACACGTTTGCGCGTGAGAAAAACAAAAATCAAAACTGTGGATCTGCGATTAAACTTGCTGCAAAAAGAGTGAGTGATCACAAGTTCAATAGCAACTGTGGCTATCTATATATATGAATCAGGGAATATACGGCGTTGTTGAATTTAGAGGTTACGGGAAACCAGGTGAGAGCCTGTAAGACCTTTGACTGTTGTGGCTGTAGTATTCTTGAAATGTTCAGTGATCCAATCCGAGCCAAACATGTTTCTTTAAACCACAGTTCAACTGAATTCACTATCTTAAGAGTTTGATACGTAATGCAATAATGCTATTGTACACTCCGAACAATCCTTAATCTGGAGTAATTTCCGCTATTCCGAATGGAGTATCATTCAAATTTGGAATTGATCGGTCTTTCTGGGGTCATTTTGTAGACGATATCATTGCTGTATTACATGCGATCTAGATTAACCTTTGGCATCCGCGAAATGGGGGGAACTCCTAATTTGGCTTTGATTGCGCTTGAACGCTTTTGGGACATATTTATAAACATCGACTGAAAGTAAACTTTATTAGTCAATCCCAACGATAACTTTGGTAGCACTGGATCCCAAATATCTATCTGCATAACTATCCAGCGTAAGTCCCAAGCCAATCTAGTAACAATTCGTAAATGAACGATGAAAGACAATGACGTTTAGTAACATCGATGACGTATCGAAGATACATTGCGGCAACGGTACTAGGCTAGAAAATATTCGAAACGTTTGGCAGCCGCAGTCTTGAAGTGTAAACAAATGATCAGTTTGAGAGGCTTCTGTATACTGATACATGTACATCAAAATGTAACATTTGAGTATTGAGGGCAAATATAGAAAATGAATGACAGATAAACATCGTCGGAATTGGATGAAAACAGAAGTTGAAAATTTTTTATTTGGTGCCGCATATTCAAACGTGGGGTAAAAAAGAAATCTCCAATTCCTCGAGATTTAAGAAACCCTCATCTAGACAAACGTAAAAGATGATAATTGGGTTCAATCTTTCGAGAGAGAGTTGATGTTGAACCCTGAGTTGTTGGAATATGAGTTCCTAACCAAAATAAATGGGTCGATATATGTTGGATGGAAGATGACAGTGGATTAAACTCATGTCCAGGGATCAGGTTTAGGCGATGCAAAAATAAAAATTTTGCACACCGTGGATAAACGGGAAAAAGAAATGTTTTAAATAAATGTTAAAAATTAGCTTGTCATCGTTTACTAATAATTTATTTGATTGATGATATTTGATAAGGTTTCCGATAATTTACTCCCCTTTAAAAAATGGCATAAAATCGGAAGTTCTGGAAGTCTAGACAGGTTTTGACGAGACTCAGGGAGGGTATTGTTCAGTAGATAGGTACTATTTTTAATCCCTCAACAAAAGGCTCCTGTCTCTTGTATCATAATCATCGTTACTTCCCTTTCAAGAAAATCTAGATCATTGTAGTAGAAGAACATGTAAACAAATCCCAAATGTATGAATGATTGTATTATATTTTTTTATTAAGAAAATCCAAATCCAATGGTGTGGTGAGGTCATTCACTCAAGTCCGAAAATGGAAATCTGAAAAAATGCGCTTAAACATCTCTCAGGTGTAAAAGTATGCCATGCCGAACTTATTTTTATTGAAAAATTAATTAAATATGCGTTGACGGAGATTGTTGTCTATTTAAAAATTCCACAAAAGTAAACCGCTGTATTCCTTCTTTTTTGTGGAGGTCAAACAACAAGGAGGGGAGAGAATAAGAAAGAAACAAAGGGAACGACAGCCTTGCTCTAAAAGGATACAATGGGAAATTGAACAAACACCGATCTTTTTTTTGTACAGTAAAACAAAATTGAGCGTGTTTCCAGAATCGGACAATAATCTCCTTTTTTTTTCACTTTTCTTTCTGGATGTTCTTTGGTTGTAAGCTTTTGTTGAACCCAAAAAAAAAATAATCACTCATAACAACAAGTGAGCAATTTAACTTAAAAAAAATGACTAATAAAAAGAATATGAGTAATCTCGGTGATTGCGATATTTAAGTGGTTATTAGAAAGGTAGTTTTTGTAAGGGGATGTTGATTATTAGTCATAGATGGTACCGTAATGGCCTATAGTGGTTGTGGTGGTGGTTGTGGTGGTTACTGTGGATTTTGTGGTTGCAGGTGTGGATTTAAAATAACAGTGGTTATGTGGTAAAAAATAAATCTGTACACGTGACTAGTAGTAATTTTTTTTTTTTTTGCTTTTCTTTCTTTAGTTTTCTTTATTTTTAAAGAAATTGCTAGAAGAAGAAGAACAGTTTTCTGTTGTTATAAATAAACTTTAAAATAACTGCAATTTTTGGATTGAATTTTATTTTTAACTTTTTCATATTAAAAACCCAACAACAACTATTTACACATTAGTTAATATATAAATATATATTTATATTCCCCCTATATCCTTACTTAGAATTCATAACAACTATACCAGTCATCAAGAACTTACACTCGACTGACTGACTCACTTACTTTGCATATATAATACTCCTACTATAATGTCAATAACACAATCACAACAACAATCTTTAAATAAGATACAACAGAATACAGAATTTATAGAAGACGAAATGGAAGAGATATTTGAATTAGAAGATTCGTCATCCCTATCATCATCATTATCTTCAACAATAACACCATCATCTACATCATCTATGCCATCTTCCCCAATACAATCACCTTTATTATCTGCATCATATTATAAGTATCATCATCTGGAAGATGATGATGATGAATTATTATCAAACTATGATTATTTATTATACGAATGTTTTATTTGCAAGCAAAGACTAGAGAGTAGTGATCATAACTGCACCGGATATGATCAACTGCAACATTCATCATCAATTGTTAATGATCAACAAATTGAAAAAAACAATCAATTAATTACAAGCAATTATAGAAAATGGTTATTCGATTTAACACCAAAGTTACCTTATTAGAGAGTGAGTTACTACTACTACTTTTGCTTTTATGATGTTATGAATTATTATTATTATTATTATTTGGAGAGAAGGAATTTTTTATTATTGCATTTGGTTGAAATTTTTTTTTTGGTTCGTTTGAGTTTTTGTGGGGTTTTGAGAGAATTTACAACAAATGTGTTTTGTGTTGTGTCCCTCCATTGTTTTATTATTACACAGGGAAAAAACTGGATGGCGATTTTTATTAAATTGTTCATTACACTCATTCACACATACACATATGTACACTTAATCGTGTACTCTACTTTAGTACATACTTACATATATTAAGCTTACTTACATAGTTCCTTCCTATATATATATATACATAAACAGGCTTTATTTATTATACCATACAATACACAAATTACAAATTGAATTAAAGTTACAAATTGTTTTGTTGGGTGTAACCAATAACAACTGAACATGCCCTTTACCAAGTAACTCGCAGTACACTGCAACGTCAAAATCAACCAAAAGAATCTTTCTTCGCTTCGTATAAGAAAAATATTATAAAAGTTTACCCCTGTGTAATGAATTATTTTTTCTTGAATCTACTGACATTTCCTTACCATTCTTGGTAAGTCATTACGATTGTATGCTTGGCCATGCCTCTTCATGCAATATTCAAGTCCCCCCATTTTATTGACGGAATCCTCTATATCTCAATATCCGTCTTCTTTGATCACGTAAAGTATGTTAGTCTACGAAATTAACCTCCACCTCTTCTAGTTGCTATTTGTATCGTTTCTAGACCCATTGCCACCAGTACAGAGTAGGCTTACAATTCAATGATGATATTTTGCAGTCAACGTTTCCCGCATACAAATCTAGATTCGTTTCCATTCTTATGCGAAGTCCCCTTATGCTTTTCATTGCCCCCTTTTCTATTTTTAACTTAATTCCATCTTTGACTTCTCCTTTTTATCACACGCACTCATATTCATCATGATGCAGCTTTGACATCACTTTACATTGCGGCAGCTTTTGTGGCATTTAACTTCCGCACAAAAATAAAAAATCGAAAGACGTTGAGCAGATTTATTTGTATGATCAGATCGTGCAGTTTCTGACATATCATACCAAGGTAAATCAGGGTTTGATAAGCGAGTGAGTCCCGTATGTGATGTTTGACGGAATATACTTTATAAATTGGTCACGATTTAAATTTTCTTCTTCGTCAAGCCCCTATTCTTTGTTCTGGTGATTATGCTTTAAAGTAAGACCATTCTTTAAGGTTATAAGGAATATCAGGAGGTGATACGGCGTGCGTTGTTCGTCTTTGTTGTTTATTATTGCTACTCAAATTCGAAACTTATTTTCTAAAAGTCCAATAAATCGGTGGAAAAAAAAACCTTGCTGGTGGTTGTGATTTAAAGATCTTTGTTCGCTGGTTATCACATCTCTAAAGTATGAGTAACTTACAAGTTTGCTGAAAGACTGCATCTACTTTCTTTTGACCACAAAATTTGAACGGTCATCTTGCATCATTAGTAAGTTCTATTTCATTTGTGGTTTTGAGTTTTGTGTCCGCATTCAATCTTTTTATTTTTTTTGCAACCAAAATTGCCGCGCACATAAATCCCAATATAAGGAGTGGTTATGTGCTCCTGCCCAATTGCGGAGATTATAGACTTTCGCCGGACTTTAGTGAAAATGTGGTATAGCGGAGCTTCGGACGAGGTTTCCGGTATCTTAACTTGTTACATTTATGGTGATTTCTGAAAATGCCGTGATTCGCTGGCTACCTTTCCTCGTTTTCACACCTGAACCGCCCTTTTTCGAGGATTTGGAAATTGGATGGAGAACAACCAACTATCTATCTTTATAGATTACATACAACATTCGAACTTGGTTCATTAGGATATCCGTATATAGCTAAACTGGGACAATCTAGTATAGGACGTTTCAGTGTCTCTTCTTTCAAAACATTCGCAATTCTAGTACAAGCACTCCTGTCTCTACACCCGACTTGCAAAATGCAACACCTCCTCATCAGCTTTCCGCATTAATCAAATTGTCTATTAATTTTATTGAGAGAAGAGTTATAACTACTCCATATTTCAACAAAGGACTCTATACACCTTCACGTACCAAGGTTTACTACTTAATAATGCATTTTCCTCGGCAACTTCTTGTTTAATAATCTCTAAATCAACCTCTCTTCTTCCAGTATCCACATCCATTTCTGCCGCAGTTAACCATAATTTAGTTAATTTCACCCCCTTTGTTTTCTTCATATATATCTTGTGCCCCAACCATGAGAAGAAAATCAACGGTAAACAAAGGTATATCTCAAAAAACGTCGTGGCATTTGCCTTTCCCTCACCAGGAGGAAATAGAGCTGCCCAGAATTGTAATACAAGTGTAATTAGACATGTAATAACTCCATACCAACTATAATATATCGATGCACAATATATTAATTCCGTTTTTGGATCTCTAGCACGATAACTTAATCCAGCTCTAAATCTTAAATGACAAATATTTATAAATAAATAAGTGAAAATTGCCAGAAGTCCACTTAGACTTAATAACCAAGTAAAAATTTCAAACGTTTTCAGTTGAATACAAACTAAATAAGCCAAAAGTCCAAACAGAAACAGAACTGTTAATGCTCCCATAGGACGCCCCTTTCTATCTATGTAATGCAACCAGTTGGGTCCTTGACGAAGTGATCCCAAGGCACACATAACTCTTGATGCCGCATACACACTAGCATTCCCCACCGAAAGAACGGTGATTATGATAACGACATTTAATATTGAAGGTAGGGCCCTGATATGTGCATTCTCAATTGCGATAACAAAGGGAGAAAATGCAACGTCTGCAAACATATGTTGATGAGTCTGAAGATTTGGGGAAGTATATGGAACCAAAAACCCAATCATGATGATTGATACGAGATAAAACAATGATATTCGATAAAGTATATGTAATCTGGCTCGATTGATTGATTTTTTCGGGGTTCGTGATTCAACACCGGCTAATGCAAAGAGTTCGGTTCCGATATATGCAAACAGCGCCGATGCAAGGATATAACACATTTGTTTAAATGGTTCTACTGCATTGAAAAGTCCTCCCGCTGGTGGTTTCCAATTCTTGGCTCCAATGTAGGGTTGTCCAGGTATACCACCGGTAACGATAACCACTGCTAAAATATTAAATCCCACCACGGCGATAATCTTGATAATGCTCAAGATTGATTCTGCTTCTCCATATCCCCTGACTCCGAATAAGTTGATAAATACTATAACCAAATAGAAAATCGTCACGAATATGGCGGGATGGATGGAGGGGTTCCAAAATTGTACTGACATTGCTGCGGCAATAAGTTGTAAAGGAAGGGCAATTAACCATTGTAATGCATAATTCCAGGCAATTGCAAATCCAACTGAACTATCAATAAATAATGTGATAAAAGTAGCAAAAGCACCACTAATAGGAAAAGCAGTTGCTAATTCTGATAAAGAAGTTAAGGTAGCAAAAACAATGGTGGCCATAAATACCCATACGAGAAACAATCCAAGCGGCCCTGCATGTGATAAGGCCGTTCCTGACCCCACAAATAATCCGGACCCAATTGCTGCACCTAAGGAAATAAGTGTAAGATGTCTGGTTTTTAAATGTCTTGATAATGGTGAATTGGCAGTGACTAATGCGTCTCTTTCTAGGTCGGTTAATGCGGAATAATCAAATTGTAGATTATGAGCCTCGTGAGACAGAATGTGAGCATCTATTATTCCAGGAGGTGTTTGATCATCATGTTGTAATTGACTGGCAGAAAGTTTATTATCACGGAAATATATGGGTGGTAGTTTGGAATAATCAAATGGTTTAAAAGAATCTATAAAATTGTGAAATAATATTTTGGGATTGTATGATTTCTCTTCATAAGAAGAAGATGATTCTTCATCACCTTCTGAATAAGTGTATGAAGATGGTAGCGATGATGATGATAACAGCCCTGCTGATGGTTGTATAGAAACATGGCTGTGTTCAGGTTGACAATTGTCTAAATAGTTTTGATCCTGTCGCATTGTGCATTGTCTATTGGTTTAATAAATATGTTTAAATAATAACAAACCTTTCATAAATGGAATAGAAAACAGGAAATGGGAAATTAGGGAAACAAGGCCCGGGATGATCATTTATATTTATAAATTAAATAAAAGCTTAGAAATGTGTTAAATTACGCAACTTTTCTTAAGATTCAATTTTATTTTTTATAAAAAGTTTAAATTTTAAATCTGAAATTATTCAGGGTATTTTTGAAAGCAAATACGATAGCGAGACTACTTAACGGAGGGGTACATGAAAATGAATTGAAACAAGGAACAATGCCACATGTACATTCTTATCTAATAAGGTTATTCTTAGATTTCACTTTTCCCCTTGTTGCCAATAAGTCTCAATTTGCTATTAAACACTCTTGAATGTCAAATTTTGAATTTGTTAAAAGAGAAGGATTTGGCGAATTCTATTTTTTATTAAGAATTTATAGAAAATCACAGTCATGTTTTTCTTAGAATTACTAAGAGGAAGAAGCATGCGGCAGAAGAAGAAGAAACGACTAAGAAGGAAACAATTTATATGCCACTCTTCAGTCACTCATCATTTTTAATTTAGTCATTAGAATTCTAATTAATTAGTCACAATAAATGGAGGTGGCGTTGTTCTGATTTTGTCACCTGCACATGTTAATTTTGTGATCTAGATCCGTTTTTTTTGCAACCACACAAACAAATGTAAAAAAAGCTAGAGGCTATTTTACTTAAAGGACAATCTCTCTTCTTGGCCACGTGAATGAACACTTCATTTCATTAAANTCCGTTTTTTTTGCAACCACACAAACAAATGTAAAAAAAGCTAGAGGCTATTTTACTTAAAGGACAATCTCTCTTCTTGGCCACGTGAATGAACACTTCATTTCATTAAATGTTGCCAAATATATATACAGGCAACATTAAAACAAACTCTAAAATAAATCATATACAAAATAGTCTAAAAATAAATAATTAAAAGAAGAATTAAAAAACTCTACCAACCCCTAAAAATCAACATATCAATCTATACAATTTCACATACCAAGGTTTCCTACTCAACAATATTCTCTCTTCAGCAACTTCTTGCTTAACAATCTCTAAATCANTTTCCTACTCAACAATATTCTCTCTTCAGCAACTTCTTGCTTAACAATCTCTAAATCAATTTCTCTTCTTCCAGTATCCACATCCATTTCCTCAGCAGTTAACCATAATTTACTAAGCTTCACTCCCTTTTTCTTCTTCATATAAATCTTATGACCTAACCATGATAAAAATATTACTGGACCACAAAGATATATTTGAAAAAACGTTTTTGCATCTGCATTTCCTTCTTCTCCAGGTGGAAATAAAGCTGCCCAAAATTGTAATACAATTGTCACTATACATGCAATAATCCCATACCAACTATAATATATCGAAGAAGTATATAATAATTCTGATTTTGGATCTCTTGCACGATAACTCAATCCAGCTCTAAATCTTAAATGACAAATATTTATAAATAAATAAGTGAAAATTGCCAGAAGTCCACTTAAACTCAATAACCAATTAAATATTTGAACCGTTGCCAGGGGAATACAAATCAAATAAGCCAAAAGTCCAAACAGGAACAGAACTGCTAATGCTCCCATAGGACGCCCCTTTCTGTCAATATAATGTAACCAACTAGGACCTTGACGCAATGAACCCAAGGCACACATGACTCTAGTAGCAGCATAAACACCAGCATTCCCAACTGAAAGAACGGTGACTATAACCACACTATTCAATATTGAAGGAAGGACTTTAATATTTGCATTTTTGATGGCAATGACAAAAGGTGATACCGTTACATCAGAAAGTCGACGCAGTTGTGCCTGAAGTTGATCAGATGTATATGGGACTAAAAACCCAATCATAATAATTGATACAAAGTAAAACAATGCTATTCGATAAACGATATGTAATCTGGCTCTATTGATGGATTCTTTAGGTGTACGGGATTCAACACTTGCTAAGGCGAATATTTCAGTACCTACATATGCAAACAGGGCCGATGCTAAGATATAACACATTTGTTTAAATGGCTCTACTGAGTTGAATAGTCCCCCTTCAGGTGGTTGCCAATTCTTGGCTCCAATATAAGGTGTTCCTGGTACACCACCGGTTACGATAATGACTGCTAAAATATTAAATCCCACCACGGCGATGATTTTAAGTATACTCAATATCGATTCGGCTTCTCCATATCCTTTAACTCCAAAAAGATTGATGAATAATATAAATAAGTAGAATATCGTCACAAATACGGCTGGATGAATGGATGTATCCCAGAATTGAACTGACATTGCAGCAGCGACTAGTTGTAAAGGAAGAATAATTAACCATTGTAATGCATAATTCCAGGCAATGGCAAATCCAACCGAACTATCAATGAATAACGTTATAAACGTGGCAAATGCGCCACTTATGGGGAATGCAGTCGCTAATTCTGCCAATGCGGCCAATGTGGCAAACACAATACTTCCAATATAAAACCAAACAAGAAATAATCCAAGCGGTCCAGCATGTGATAAAGCTGACCCTGATCCTACAAATAATCCGGAACCAATGGCCGCACCTAAGGAGATAAGTGTTAGATGTCTAGTTTTTAAATGTCTTGATAATGGTGAATTTGCAGTGACTAATGCATCTCGTTCTAGATCAGTCAATCTTGAATAATCGAATTGTGGATGATTGGGGTGGAAGGTGACTTCTACACTAGGAGTTTGATCTTCTTGAAGTTGATGTGTATGGAGGATTTTATTCCGGAAGTAGATTGGGGGTAACGTTGAATAATCAAATGGTTTGAATGAATCTATGAAGTTTTGACATAGGACTTTTGGATTATAAGATCTCTTCGCATAAGAACATTCTCCGTCTTCAGAGTATGTATATGAAGACAGTAGTGATGATGAAGTTGTCGATGGTGTTGCAGATGGTTGTGGACGCACCTGAGTGCGCGTGGGGTCGCAGTGTTCTAAGTCATACTGATTTGCGGCATTGTTCATTATGTTTATGAGTTCTACTTGTTATAGTTACAGCAGTAGTTGCTAGTATAGTGTTAAGTAAATTGAAGGATATCAACAAGAAGATTATAAATTGAAAAAAAAAAATAAGGAGTAAATATTTATATATCAATGGATAATCAATGTGACCCTTTGTTAGAATAATATTTCGCAATGAGAAAAAAAAATATTTAAAACATTCAAATTTAGAATTTTATTTTTTTTTTTTATTTTATTTGAAAATCTACAACATTGATAATTAAATTAAATTTAAATCAAGTCATGTGGGGGGATGGTAAGCGAGATACATTAGTCACTAATTAAACTTCCCAGTATAGTAGATCTCCGTAAGTATGTATTTATTTTTCCCGTCAATTCATTTACGTATGTGGTTCAATTAAGCTTTGATTGCTATCAATCCTCTTCAAGACTCTGGCTGTAAAAGAATGTTTTTGATTGAAAGGGAGGCAAATGAAGCCTTGGCGCACCATATTATTTAGCATTCAATTAAAAAATAATGGTGGGCGGGAAGTTCCTTTTCGGAATCGTATAAATAGTGGACTGATTAGAGTAGCCGGTATTACAATCATCCCTGCATACCTATATGGTTATGCATACTTAGGGGATCACTTACAATAAATGGAACAATAATGATTGCGTATTAAATGTCCTTCAATGGTACAAAAAATAGCGATTAATTATAATTATTATTGTGATAATTATTTTTTTTTTCTAAAATATCTCAAGAAAAAATAATTGATAAAGACGAAAAAAGAATGTAAACGTGATCACCGCTAAATCTTTAGTTGTTGCATTGAATACGAAAGTGACATGACACCTCGTCGAGACAACATTTGGTTGTTTACCATTTCTCTCATAGGTTCCATGAAGAGTTTTTGTATCAATATTTGCAAATTAACAATTCACTTAATTCGGGATGACTTACGGTCTGCGCTCGCGTCCGTTCCCTGTGTAATCATTGCTAATAGTTTAATTTATTATTTATAAACATATTTTTTAGGGTTTCATGTACCCTCGGATAATGATCCCGGTGTCTTCGATTCTTTCTAAAATATGAAGGTAATTGCAATCTAGTGGCCTATTAAAGATCATCAACTAGGAAATCGATTAGCCGGTTCATCTTTCTTTCATGTCTAAGGTTTGTTGCACTAGCCATACATGGGAGTGCGTGCATTCGGCTATAGATACGAACAAATATTTTTTAGTCTCAAATATGTCAATTCCATGTTGAGAAAATCGTTCTACATGGAGTTCTTCATGATTAAAACAAATCTTGTCAAGAACTTCGAGACATTCTGTTTTGCATAATCACCAGCTATTTATGACTCTAAAATCTTAAATCGTATCAGATTTCGAGTTTGCCAAGCCAATTAGTGAGATGAAAAAATATTTTTTGACCATCAGCCGTGTGTAAGTATTAATATCTTGAGGGGAAGTTGATGTTTCGGTTCTGTTTCTCTTGGCACAAACATCTGTCTGCCAAACACTATCGATATCTTGAAATAGCGAAAAATTAGATTGAGGACTGGCTTGAAATTATTTTTTGAAGTGGTTGCAAAAAAAAATGAGATTCTTTACACTAGAATATTTATGGGATAAATAAATAATATGATTTTTGATATTTACATTTTGTAATAAATAAGAATAAATAGATATTTACAATGAGAAAGGAACTCTATACTTCCTTCTCTTGATTCATGACAATTTCATAGATTTTTTGGTTCGTATCAAATGGATTATCAATGTAAAGATTGTGTCCACCTTCCGGGATTTCAGAATATTCTTTAATCGTGCCTGAAGGTAATTCATTATTTAACTTTTCAATTAATTTAGCGCCAGCTTCAGAATTCATAAAATCATATTGTCCATACATTAAATGAATATTGAATTTAAGTTTCTCAGGGGATTGTTGCAATGTATGAGTGAATTTATCATATAATGGCCATTTACTCACTGTAGCTGGGGTTAACAAATACTTAATATAAATATCACTATTTGTACCCAGTGTTATTGAATTGAATAAATACTCCACAAGCTTGGCAATTTCCTTTTTCTTCCCATAGATTAAATCATTATTATTACTGAAAATTACATTTGGTCCACCATGTTTATCTACCAATTTATTAATTTTGAATAATTTACTTAACCACATCTCAAAATATTTCTGAACTCCCCAGGGACCAAGGAAAGGAAGAATCCTAGGCAAGAAAGGTTGTTTATTGTACCAATTTTTAACATGCTTTGCCGAAAGAATAGGTAATCTTGTTAAGAACTTGAAAGAAGTTGGATCTAAGGATGGCTTTACAACCTCGGTGCTAATTTCAGTATTGGTAACTGCATGGACATGACGTTCTACACCCACAGGTGATAACAAAATTAAGTTAGATAAACTGTCTGGATATTTCAATGAGTACAGACCAGACCAATATCCACCATAAGAATGACCAACCAAGAAATCAATTTTTTCTATTCCACTTGCCTTTCTCCATTCTTCAATGGCACCACAATAAAAATCTTCTAAATCTTTCAAAATTGGTGTAAAATGCCTTCTATATTCCTCAAAGTTTTCCGGATGTAATCTATATCCTTCGATCAACTTATAATACTTCTTATAAAGGGATTTGGAATCCGTCTTGACATTATCCACCATTCTGATTGATGCACAACGAGGAATTTTCCAATAATTGATCTTATCATTCTTAATCTTAGGATTTGAACTTAATCCAAATGTTAAATTATCCAAGAAATGGATATGATAATTATATTTCTTACTTTGTTTAAATTTATTAATGAGTTGAAAATTACGAGCAAAACAACCCAAGCTTGCTCCATAACCATGAACGAAAACAATATGTTTAGTTTTCAATCCTTCTCCATTTATAACCTTCAATCCAACTTCATTCAAATGGTCATCGCGAGAAATTTTGACTTGCTTAAACTCACGTATTATATCCTTATTCTCAGGATGCTTGGTTGGGATCATTAGTTCGACTAACTCAGATTGAACCTCTTCCAAACGATTTGGTTTCAATGATCTTAACCAAACCTTACATGCATATTTAAATGGAAGTTTTTGAATTAGAGTACGATTTGGTTTATATGTCTGAGGAACAACATATCCTGTCGTATTCTTAAATGATATGGATCTTATGAATGTAAGTCTCATGATCTTGTCGTAGTGAAGAAAAGTTTGAGCCCTTGGTTCTTCTGTGTCTTATCAGAATGAAAATTTAAGTCCGGGATGAGAGAGAAGAAAAAAATGAAATTTTGATAGGGCGGAAATATAACCGCATAATTTTCAAAAATATGCCCCGCGGAATTGCCCCGCGCACAGATAACGGTTTTGCTGACAATACATAAGATTTATCGAGGATGGGACTGAACAGCATCGATTAAAAAGCTCGTGGAGTTGAGCATACTTTCCAATATTATCTAATACTTTTCTGACCTACTAATCATATATTTAGGAAGTGGGACAGGGTTTTTGCGAATGCTTATAAGTTCTAAATTGATGGCTACTAATGTCACTAATGTATGGAAGTTCAATATGAAATTATACACAACCTAGTCTATATGAAATTATACATACGAAGCCACGAGCAATACAAAACAAATTTCGTCAATCTTCGTCTGCTGTTTTTTTTTCAAGTTCGATTGGCTTGGGATCAGTATCAGGGTTTTGCAAAAACTCATAGAAATAATTATAAGAGACTCTTAATGCTTCCTCGAGCTTTTCATACAGACGGTCATCGAAGTTTCTGGCGTCCTCATGTATGACTTGAAGTAGTTTCAATAATCGTTGGCACTTCTGCCTCAAATCAAGGGTTCTAACTTCCTTTTCGTCCTCCGTCCGTTTTTGTCTTTTCGACTCATTAATCGGATTTTCCGGGAATGAGCGCTCAAGAGATTGTAGAAGTTCCTCATTACCAGGACCATCTGCTGTTAAATATTCTATTGAAAGCGGGAAATATTCAACATTGGCGCATTCAAAGAACTCGGAGTCCATATCAACAATGTCTGGCCAATCGTTCACTTCAGTGTCTGATAAATGCCTAGGACTCTCAGTTGCCTCTTTTTCTAAGCGTCTACGATAAGAAGCAAAAGCTTGATCGCTGAGCTCCTCATTTGTTTGTTTCTTTGGTTTCTCTTTCTTTGTTTCATAACTGGCACCGCTCCAATTGATAAACCCCAACTCTCTTTCAGCAAGGAAAATGTGTTCACACCAGGTCTTATTGGTACTGAAATACTTGCAATTGCAAGTGGTCTTCAGGCCATTTGGGACGACCCTGAACCATTCGTCTTTCTTGTAGCAACCATCCTTATCCTTCTCGAAAGAGGAAACCAAAATTTTTTTCATCATGTTCATAAATAACCATCCTCAAGCTATCTTGGTCGCTAATAGCAAAGGCCGCATCTCTTTGAAGGCTTTCGGACTTGCTGTCCTTTCTGTTTCCCAGACGATTCAGGCCCCTATTCATCTGTGACATGAACTCTGGTAAAACTACTTCATACAATCTGTAGACGATGTGGTCAGATCTATAGGTACCCCACTTATCGATAGAGAGCCTCCTTAAGGTTGAATCGACGGATTCTATGTAGTCGTTCATCTGAGCGGATGGAACAGAGTCTCCCATGAAGGTCGATGCCCAAAGCTCCCTTTGACGAATCCATTGACTCTCGAAGTAGTTCACCCATCCTTTGTTTTCTCTAAAAGATTCATGTAAGACTTTTCTTATTTCTTCGAATTTTATTGCAGAAGTCGTTTCTCTCATTTGAAGAAATAAGGTGAATGCGTGCGGAACATCACTTTTACCCAAATGCTGATGTGCGTTATTAAGAAACGCACGAGAAATATGCCACAAAGTTATGATCGTGTCCGGCCAAGCTTGTTTGCATGCACTAATTGCCGTCGGTGAACAACAGATTTGGGCCGGGCTGACATGGGTGATAGCGGTTACAAATTCAAAAAATCGGCCAACAATCTCGGGAGTTTGGGAATTTGTAATCATAAATGCCACAGGGGTACCCATTCCAGGGGTAGCATTATTCTTTACCATCAATGTAAAAAGGTATGACGTATCCTGTTTCTCGATACCTATACCAATATTGTGCGTTGAGTCAACATACCAGATTTTATTGTTCCATGGGTCAGTAAAAAGGTCTCTCTGAAATGGAGTCATGAATGAAAAGCTCCAAACCCCGAATCCCTGCAAGGTTCGATCCTCACTTGTATGTAATTCTGCATAACCACCCTGCTCCTTGATATAGTCACCCCATTTTTTTAAACTGAAGAGAAACGTGTGGTGTTTCTGCATTCTGGAATTTATAAAAGTTTTTCTCCAGTTACCAAAATGATACTTATTCATCTTATCATACTCATTAAAGAAACCCTTCTCAACCTTAATATTTGGCTGATAGACATTCTGTTTAATTATTGACCATGAAGCTCCACGTGCAATTGAATCCATTATATTCTTTTTGGCGGCAGGAACCATCTTCAAACCTTTGATACTATCAAGGGTTCCAACCAGATGGTCATGTTTGTAACCCCAATCGACCACAATTTTGAATTCATTCTTATCTTGGTTAACAATGCCCGCTTCTACATATGAACCAATTTCCGGATCTTCACTATCCCATTTTAACTGTCTCACTCTAATGAAAGCAGTGCATTTCTTAGGTTTCATCATGGAATTCGCCTTCCTTTTTCTAGGATTATTGACTGTCGTATCCGGTACAGCTTCTCTATTGATGCTAACACCATCAAGGTCGTCTCTAGTTTCAGCAGGTTGACCAACCACATTATTCGTATCTTGAGGAGACTCTACCCAACTGACATCACTTGGGATTTCTGGTTCACGCCTACATTCATACTTCTGTAAAATTATATAATTTCCTGTGTTGTTATCGTTTTGCGTTTGATGCCATGGGTTAAACCATGTTCGTAGTTCTAGCCACTTTTGGAAGTCTTCATAAGTTTCAAAAAATAATCGAATAGCTCCCCCCATGTCAGTTCGAGGCAATGCTGGATCTGACAATGGTCGGATAAATGGTTAATACTTTTCAAATACAATATTACTCATGTTATGAATTGAAAAAGAAGAGATAGATGATAAGAAGAGAAAGAGAAGGAATTATGTAATTTAATTAGCAATGTTAAAAAAAATTGGTTAATTACGCGCTGGAATTAACGACGCGCGTCATGGAACGCGAATAATAGACAAAAATTGCAACCTACATTACTTGGATGTTTATCAATCAATAAAAGAATGTATATTACTGATGTGTCATCTATGTATTAAAATCCTTTAGATATGGATTTATCTAATGCAATTGAAGATATGAGCATATGTCGACTAATGATTGTGGGCAATAACATAGAAAAACATGTGGCAATGGCTTCAGAAATACGTCGCAAAGGAAAGGGTTAGACACGAAGTGAAACCTCGTCTAAGGGCCTGCACCGGGTGTCAAGTATACCTTTCATCTTCAAAGTTAGTTGTCAGTACCGAATTAAGCGAATGTACCTATTAGGGTTTAAATCTCCCTAATCTAAGCTAAAAAAATTCAGAAGATGCAAGCAAAGGACAAGAGATTTTTAAATCATTAAAGAGTTGCTTGATATTTCTCTCTGGGGTAGGTTGTATCTTTAAATACCTCAATTTTTTGCAGTTATGCAACACTAGCTTGCGAAAGTCACGTTCATAAAGATTATTCTCTCCAATATCTAAAGTTATCAACGAGTGAGGAAATCTTATTTGCTTTCCTGACTGAGTAAACTTGTTAAGACCAATCTGAGATATTCCTAAGTACTCTAAGTCTTTAAAGTTTTCAAAAAAAATCTCATTAGGGATTGTTATGTTATTTCCTTTTAATTCTAGGGAGACCAACCCACTTGGAAACATGTATTCGATATTTGTGAGACCAGTTTCACCGAGAGATAATCTTTTCAAGTTCTTGCAACAATTAGCTAGATCCCAACGTTGTAAAACTTCCGATTTAAGATGAGTATCTTCTGCACTTAAAACTCTTAAATTCTGTGGTAGAATAATCTTGTTAATATCTGATGCGGGTATTCTACATGCAACATATTCATTTTTAACCACTGAATCTAAATTCAATGATTGGGAATCTTGAAATGCTTGGAATCAAAGCTTCTTATTATTCATCCTCCTAAATCGAGAATTTTTAAATTTGGCACATCAATTATCACCTTATTAAGAGCATTTCCTTGTACATGTATTGATTTTAAGCTCGGAGGCAAATAAGATTCAATGGTTTTAATACTGGTATCATTCAAACAGAGACGCTTTAAATTGCGTAGTTCTTGGAAATTAACGTGTGTCAACGATTGTAGAGGGCAATCTTCCAAATTCAAGGAAAGCAATGATGCGGGAAGGATTAATTCATGCATTATGTATGACAGGATACTTAGTTCTAATAGCTTGGGGGGAAATTGTAAATCAGTCCAGGTACACATCGGAGCAGGACAGCCTACAAGCGTTAGAGAATCGAGCGATCGTGGTAAGCTTATTTCATCACACTTGTAACTTAAGGTGTAGCTTCCAGTTATGCTTAGAAGCTTAATGTTTGGAGGTATAGGGAATTGTCCGTCGATTTCTGCGTAACGAGTGTAATCAGTATCAAGTTGTAACACCTGTAGACTTTCTGGGAATTGCATTTCTTTGAATATATTTCTGGATATATGCTCTACTTGTAAGGATTTGAGGTTGGGATATTGTCTAACAGAATTCAACCCTACTCCGTTGCAAGCGACTTTCAAAGATGTAATCAGGCTCGGTAAATGAATTCGCGATAGCGGCGTTATGTAAAAGTCCGATTCGAAAGTCTTAAGGTTATCTAAGTGGGATAAATCACATTCAGAGGTGTCGTTTGGGAATTCAATGTTCAATGCTAATCTTTGTAATGACTTCGGCAAGTTGGGTTTCGAATTGTCACTTTCCAAAAATAAGGTTAAATCTAAAGAAGCCAATTTGGGGGGAAGATGGTGTAATAAGCTTGTATCCAATGGCCAATAAATCCGCAAAATCTGCAAATTGTCCAAACGGTTGGGATATTCAATTAAAATGTGTTTCAGTAATTCCAGGGATCGTACAGTTTCGGGTAAGGAATAATCTCTATCATCGCCACGATCAATTTTGTAGAAATTGTAGGGAAGGCTTAAAATCTCCAACTCCCATGGTTCATAATTCACCTCTAGCTCCACTTCAATATGAGCCCTTTCTAATATTGAAGGTTTCACTTTGTGGATAATCATTATATCTTTCGAATTGCAAAACTTGATGGTTCTTGGTTCAGAATGTGGGTACCTGTAAACAAAGTCGAGAAATTGATATACATCTTCAAATATTCTTTTATGGACAAGACAGAGACCCTCGTCTCCTATTGGAATGAATAGCTTTGGAACTTCTAGTTGTACGGGCCAATTTTCATCTGAGTCAATTTCAATATTGGCCGTTAGCACCTTAAGGGAATATATTCCGATAAGTGGATTATCTAGGTAGGTATTTAAATATTCATCAGGAATATATTTGAATATCAATTCAATTAACTCTGTTGGTAATTCTATAAGATTGTCAATAAACAGTCGTTTCATACCCTTGGGTAACCAAACCAAATTGGTTATCAAGATGAGCGAGCCTCATTGAAATTTTAAACTATGGAGATTGAAAAAAATACTTGCCCCGTAGTAATTGTATGCTAATTAAACTCTTTTTGTAGCACTTGCTTTGTTTTTGTGGTTGTTTCAATAAATACACAGCAGACGATCGTAATCTTACTTCCACCAGAGACAAAAGACTCATTTTAATAGGCAGAAGGGTCTGAGAGATGAAAGTTTTGCAACCTCTAGTACTATGTGTTCAGCAATTTACCGGTTTGGATAAGATTGTTACACTGGGCTGTTGATAATTGCAAGATTTTGCCTAAAGAGATGGAAACTGTTCATTGCCTTTCTACCAAGTAAAATGACGGGTTCTAATTACCAAATAAATAACAATTGTGATTATTTGTCAAGTTTGCAAGGGGTAGGTCTGTCGCCGATTGCTACCATACATTTAACTAACTTCTGAAATTTTTCAGAGTCACTTTTCCTCTTTTTCTTCAGTTCTTTCTCGATCCAATTAAAAAGCGACATTAAATCTTTCAAAAGCAGGTTGATTTTATTACTATCAGCGTAACTTTCCCCCTTCCTCTCAATTATCATTGAAGATCTGATACTACTAGAAAGAATGTTAACAGATCTGAAGGTTGATGATGATGTCATTAGGATTTTTCTTTTTTTAGGTGTTTTGTTTTTTCTGGTGGGTGCGACGGAAAGTGTTGAAAGTTCAATTTAAAAGTTCTTAACTTAGCATATGAATAAAAATTAATTGTTCTTGAATTACTGTACTACCGTGTTATTTATAAATACCCACTCGGTAGAGAAGTGTCTGTCACCTCTTTCAAGCCAAATGTCAGTCTATGGATGGCAGGCGTTTATGCCACCTCCAACTTATCAACCGCCACCTCCAAAAGTGAGTAATGGCTTATCACCAACTATGACTACCAATACCACCACCACAGCCTCAACCAAACGAGGATCTACTGCTACCGCTTCGTCAGCTTTAACAAATGGATCTTCAGTTGATCCAAATGATTTTATCACATACGTAATCCCTGACTTTAATGCAGTCCATTACTTTCAAAAAGATTTCCTACAATCTCAAGAATTTCATATTTTGGAAGAATCACAAGTAACAGGATATGAAATATATCTTGTTGAACAATGGGTCAATAATAGGAATATAGGAAGTGTTGTTACTGCGTATACAGGTAATGAATCGTCCAAAATAACAGTAGCTAGATTCACAATAGTCAAGAAACCTTCAAAACATTATCCTATACGGTTTCAAGAGTATTTGAATGAATTACTTCAGAATCATTCCACCATCAAGAAAATGGAACATGATAGAACGTCGATACTTAGTAATAATAACCTTACGACGGTGGCAACAACTAAGAGTAGGACAAGTGGAAATAGTAGCGGACTTAGAAGAAGAGAAAGTACTACTGAACTTGCTAATGAAGTTTGCTTTGTCACGAACATTACTTCATTACCTTCAAATTTAAATTTAATTCCAATACCTCAAGGTGATGTACGAAAAATAGAAACTTCATTTATTATAAACTCGAATTTAAAGAAATTGCAATGTACAGGTAGATCAATTTCTTTAATAAGTGATAAAATCTCGGATGCAAATGAAGATAAATTTAGACAAATGTATAAAATCTATAATGTGAATATTCCAATTAAATTTGCAATTCAAGAAGTGGTAAATGTTATTCAAATGAGTTTATTCTATTTCGACTTATTAGATGTTAAATATTGTACTGGTCTACTATGTAACAAGACTGAAGAGGCAATAGTTAATTGGTGGAACTTGATTGGATTACCTCATTTCAATGTGAAACCCAATACCAAAGATGGAATATTACCTCCAATCACCGTTGCAGCCATAATAAGTTTAATCTTAAGTGTACGATTGAGATTACAAATAGTAGGAGGATGTGATGTTCCTAAAGATCCATTTGATTTTGAAAATTTTATGATTGCAATTGGACAATTCCAAAGACAATTCAAATTAGAGAAAACTAGAAAATTAGATATGGAAACATTAAATAAATTATTTACAATTACAAATTCCAGATTACAACTTGAAAAAAATGCAAATTATTTTTATTCATCGGCATATTCATCTAGTCATGATCATCAAGATTTTGATCCATTGTTGAATCCTCATAATTATCATCATTTTGATTCAATTTCATCCCCTCCAAATATGAAAGGATCAAGTAGTGGACAAAAACGAAAAGGGTATGGAAAAGAATTGAAAAAGCTTACCAGTGTGGTTAAGAATACCGTACAGGATCATTTAAATGCAGCCAGTAGAGATTTAGACGATATACAAATGCCAAGTCCAAGTAGTAGACCTACTACAGGAAGAATCAGAAATCGAATTGCGAAATTTACAGATGCTGTAAGTCCCTTGGATGTTGAATCTTTAGACCTAGAATTTCTAGTTAAAACTCATTTAGCAGGTAAAGTATTAATTAGGCTATTTTATGGTATTCAAAGTGGAAACACTGCTAATTTGTTCCCTACAAATACAGCAGGCACGACAACAACAACAGCACAAAATGAGAATGGTAGTTCTGGTACGCGACATCATAAACATCATCATCAGCATCAGCATCCCCAACAGCATTTGAATCCATTGTATCCAATGACTAGTCGTCGTAGGGGGAGATCAATTGCAGATGAAGCGGCTTCTTATCAATATGCGTTTACTAGTTTAAGAGATAAAATCGCCCAAACCCATGACTTAACACTAGGTCCTAATAGCATGCACTCAGGTAATGGAGGATATTCAAAAGGATTTAATTTAATGAAATTTGGATTACAGAGTAGGAAAAATCTTTCAGTAACTAGTCGAAAGGGGGGATCACAAGATCATCAACGACAGAAATCAGATGGGATGATTGAAATGAATGGAGGGAATCATAAACAATTAGATTATGATAAATCGGTTCAATCGGCTCTCTTGGATTCATTTTTACAAATATCTTCATCCGATTCCGCATCGATTACCAAAAGTCTTGGATCAAATACTAATATTAGTGTTCCTCCCAGTAGGGAATGTGAAAACCCTATTGCTAGTCTTCAACATCGGTTGAATAGAAGAAATTCGTATCCGTTCTTGTTAGATCAATATGAACAGAACTTAAATACGTCGGTTATATCTAAAAATGATCTGCATGTGAAACCCGAAGTGTTGGAAGTAGCAAGATCTAGACCCAGAAGTTCTAGTATGTCATGTTTGGATAAAGTTGTAGTTGATCCAAGTATGGTTACAATTGCGAAATTTTCACAAACATATTTGGATAATATTAGTGAATTAATGAAGTACGATAATTTAAGGAAGTATTATTTTGAAAATGGTAGCTTACCAGGAGGAGGAACAATTGAAGATCATATTAATAATGAGAGTTTGGAAAGGTCATTCCAGTTGATGAATTTGGATTTGATTAAGTTGAATAATTTGAAGATGTCAACTGATTCAAATAAAACTAGAATCTTGGATGAAGATTTATCTGATCATTTACAATATAATATCAATCTTTTGACTAATACTATTGATAGGATTAGTTATGAGACTAGAATTGTAGTGAAAAGAATTGATGAATTGCAAGAGAATTGTAATTTATTTCAATTAAAATTGAATAATGATTGTGAACGAAGAATTCAAGATTTGACAAATACAATCATTAAACGGAAGAATTTCAAACAAGTATTTTTTGATCCTAAAGAAAGAAGATCAATTGTCAGGAAATTAACTGGGAAATCTGGATCGGAAGAGGATAATGATGATAATGATAATAATGAGGATGACAATGCTGGTGGTAGTGGCATTTTAAGTATGTATGCTACATATGCCTTTGATTGGTTTCTGCATATTTTCCAATTGGTTAGGTTTAATCGATATAATATGAATAATGAAAGAATAAGACAAGCATGGGCAAAGTTGGATCCTAATAGGACCATAATTAATAAGGCATATTCTTATATTGGAAAAGAACCGTCAGCACCATCAGCAACAGCTACAGTAGCTTCTACCTCATTAGATCTGCCGCTGTTGCTGGAGAATAGAACTATATAATAATAAATTATAGTTAAAATTCAATAGATTTTCTAATTGTGAATATTTCATTTAATTTATTAATTGTTGAATCTAAAGTTTCTTGATATTCTTGAGATTCTAAAGTATTTGTTATTGATTCTCGATTAGTAAATTCTTTATCTAACATTGATTGTACTTTATGAATTCCAGTATATAAATCAAATAGATTTGAATCTAATTGGTCTATAATTGGTTGGATTTTATTATGGACATAATGATCATATGCTCTTTGTATTTGTTCTTCTTCTTCTTTATGAATATGATCTTTGTTCTCTAAATATTCTTTTATTGATTCTAAAATGGTTTGATTTTGATCAATTAATTCTTGAAGTTTTTCAGATAGGAAATCTTCCTTTTGAATTTCCATAAGAATATTTAGTCGTTGTTGTTCTAGCTTCTTGATTATTATCTCATCTTGTTCTTCAGGTGATAGTATTACTTCTTCTTCTGGTTCGTTGGTTGTCGTAAGAGCCTCTGCTGCAATTAACTTGTCATAGTCTGGTACTAATTCTCTAGCAATCTTTTCTAGTTTTGCAACTTGATCACTAGATTCAGAAAGCTGTTGTGTTAATGATTGAACTAATGCGGATATGGCCAGCAAATCGTCATATGTCTTTTCCATTTTGGATTTGCTTTTGGAGTGTTATGGATGGTATAGTACTTGGTAGGTTCCTTAAATAGAGACAGGTCGTGTTCCTTGACTAATTTGTCCTTTTATTTTTTCAACGTGTTAATCTTTTTTTTTTATATTTCAGTACGAGAGTGGACGGCTACTACTAACAAAACTGGCTCACCAGAAAATCAGTCGAGAGTGTGAAACGAAAGAACAATTGAACAATTCATTCAAGAATCATCTTCAACCAATTGGTAACGTCTATTAATTGGTAACAAACTTATTATATACATTTACACAACCTTTCATATACCAAGCACCAGCGTCAGATACAGAAAATAATAAATAAAACAAAATGGTAACAATTGGAAATGCTCATGAAGATTTGATTCATGATGCTGTATTAGATTATTATGGTAAAAGATTAGCCACTTGTTCTTCAGATAAAACAATAAAAATATTTGAAATTGAAGGAACTGAAAATTACAAATTATCAACCACATTAACAGGACATGAAGGTCCAGTATGGCAAGTATCTTGGGCACATCCAAAATTTGGATCTATATTAGCCAGTTGTTCATATGATGGTAAAGCCTTAATCTGGAAAGAAAGTCCAGAAACTCAAACTTGGTCAATAATTGCCGAACATAATGCTCATCAAGCAAGTGTGAATTCAGTTAGTTGGGCTCCTCATGAATTAGGTGCTGTATTATTATGTACTTCTTCAGATGGAAAAGTTTCAGTAGTTGATTTCAATGATGATGGAACTACTTCTCATGCTATATTCGATGCTCATGCTATAGGTGTGAATGCAGCATCTTGGGCTCCAATCAGTAGTACCGCTTCATCAGGTCCACAATCCAAGGATCCTTTGGCTTTAAAACAACAACGTAGATTTGCTACTTGTGGTTGCGATAATTTAACTAAGATTTGGAAATATGACGCACATACTAATAATTATGTTGAAGAAGCAAGATTGGAAGGACATACTGATTGGGTTAGAGATGTTGATTGGTCTCCTTCAATTTTAGTAAGATCATATATTGCAACTGCTTCTCAAGATCGTACTGTGTTGATTTGGAGTCAAGATAACGATGGAAAATGGCAAAAACAACTATTAACTGAAGAAAAATTCCCTGATGTTTGTTGGAGATGTTCTTGGTCATTATCAGGAAACATTTTGGCCGTCTCTGGAGGCGATAATAAAGTCAGTTTATGGAAAGAAAACTTACAAGGTAAATGGGAATCTGCAGGTGAAGTTGATCAATAAGTTTAAAATTGTTCTTTTTAAGGTTTTTTACATATAGAAGTAACATGTCTCTATCCCTATTTTTAATTAAAATTCTGTATTTTTACTTTCTGAATTAACAAATTTACAATTCATTAACAACAGCCTCTATAATTTTTTGAACATCTTTAGATGCCTCATCTGCTGTTTCCAAAACTTCAGCATGACTAGCCATACCTTCATCTAACGGCTTTGGATTCTCTTCAAACGCACTTGGTGGTTCTTCACCTACAGCTGTGTTCGTAATCAATGATAATGCCATTACTCTCATATTGCAATGACGTGCAACAATAACTTCAGGAACAGTAGACATCCCCACAGCATCTCCCCCTAGCATTCTAATCATCCTGACTTCTGCTCTAGTTTCAAAAGTTGGCCCAGCTGCAAAGAGATAAGTCCCTTCATGAATGGTTCTAGTTAATTTCAATTCATGTCTAGCCTTGTTGAAAAATAACTTTCTCAATTCAAAATCATAGGCATCTGAAAGTGGTTGAAATCTTGTTCCAAATTCGGACAAATTTGGACCCCTTAATGGATGATATCCTGCTAAACCAGGGAAATTGATATGGTCAGAAATAACCATCAAATCACCACTCTTGAAACCTGGATTAGTACCACCTGCAGCATTGGTAACTACCACAGTTTCAATATTTAATTTACTGGCTAATCTTACAGGTAAAGTAGTTTCTTGGAAAGTATAACCTTCATAAAAATGTAATCTCCCCAACATACACATTACGGGAACTTTTTTGGGTCCAATTAATCCAAATAATAATTTCCCTGCATGACCGGGAACGGTAGATTCTTTAAATCCCGGGATTTCAGGATATGGGATTTCAATCCTTGGTTCAGAATGTAATTGATCAGCAATGCCTCCAAGACCTGATCCACAAATGATCATTACCCTTGGGTTGCTTAATTGTTTTTCTGCTTCAATTCTCGATTTAACGGAATTAGATGCATCGGTGATGATTTTAAGGTATTCTTCTGGAGTTATATTTTCGGCCATGTCTTGGGAATAAGGTCTGTCTACTGGAGAAGAGAAGTTTATTAACAGATGAGATTTTTGGGAGATGGAACGAAGATGGAGAAGATTATTTTTTGGTTGCCCTGGTGTGGCGAATCTTGTTCGGGATGACTTGCCTAAAATGGATTAATGCCGTGCCTCACTATGTGACGCGTGATCTATGTACAAATTAATAAATATCGGTCTATGTAAGAATGTCTATTCCTGTTCTGGCCACCATAGTGGAGTATTAACCTTTAATCCTATTACCTTGTTTCCGTCCTTCAACGAAGGAATTTCAATTTTATATAATTGGCACTTTTCAATATCTGAAATTCCAAATAATGCTAGTCCTAAATTATCCTGTACTGTCATGATCTTTCCACTACTCGATTTTCTCTTCCTAACCGGCTTGGAAGAACCAAATGGAGAAGCGCCAAATGGGTTTGGTGCTTCTTGTTGCTGCTCTGGCATTTCTTCTAATGCTTCTTCGATCAAAGGAGTTATTTCTAATTTTCCAAGAGTAGAAGGTGGTAATTGCTTCAAAATGGAAATCACTGAATCTGTGACGTCCAAAGTCATATCGATTTGTTGAATTGCTTCAATATTCTCCTCATTAATTTCAAAAAATTGTACAGGAAATATTCTTTTCCTTATTATTCCATTATTGAATGTTCTAATAGTAAGTTCTTGTCCAATATAGCATCCTTTTTCTAAAGATAATCCATTAATATAATCCAAATTACATTCAAATGGTAATAATGAAACATCTTTTGGAGCGTCATGACTCTCAAACAACCCATTCACAAATCTTCTTTGCAGTACTGTATCTTCTGGTACAGCATCTACAGCGTAACTTGCTTGGAATTCAGTTGAGAAAAAATCTTTTATCGGTATACCTTCTTCATTTTCTTCACTTTTAGTTATTGGTTTGTTGGTGGTTACTTTTATCCCGAAATTTGGGATTCTATTATCGAATGAAAATCCAATGATATGCTTTGCGATGTCTTTATTAAAGAAAACTTCGTCCTTAATGAATGAATTGGCATTTTGTAAGGCATTGACAGGATCTGTACTTCTGAAATATTTGTCCTGAACCAGTTCTAATAATTCATCAAAGCTTGCCGTATCATTATAATAATAATATGAATATAAGGATTTTTCATGTGCGATTTTAATCTTGGCACTTAATTTATGTAATTTTAATACCATTAATAAATTAGGATTATCAACTTCCACCAAAAATCCAGGTTGCTTCATCTCATCATCAAATTGTCCTTCGAAATTATGAAATGGATGAGAATAGAGGAAACAATCAGTGATTACTCTTCCCTTTGAATTCAAAAACATGGAATTAATCCCATCTCTTGAAATAGTTATATTCTGTTCTGGGTCATATATATCTTCATGCATTAATCCCCAATTGGTCTCTATATCGATGACTTTTGAAAGATCTGCATGTTTGGAATCAGAATCGGTGATGGTATGTTGTTTCTTCTTGACTATATTTGGAAGTAAACGAGAAGTTGTTAGTCCATTCAAGAATTTGGTTGAATCCTTTCCTGTAATTCTTATGAAAGTTTTGGATAAGGGCGCAATGCCGCAATATTGAAGCATCGTGGTTGTACTTATTGCCCGTTGACTATTGATTATTAGAAGATTTGTCATTGCAGTTTTTTTTCACAACCAATTTTTCGGCCCCGGGATTTCCATATTTTGGTTAATACACGTACTCGTTGAAAATTGTTGCAACCACTAGTTTGCAACCATTTCCTAATGTCTCCCATTGAGGTAGCAATTGCCGTGTGTTCAGTGAGATTTGGTTCTTGTGAGATCTACAGGGTAAACAAAATAATGATTTGGCATATTCTTTGTAGTATTCATAAGGGTACTATCACTATATAAATATATAAATAAATTATAAAAGACAAACAAAATAAAAACATCTGTAATAAATAAATGAGAACAAAAAATGTCAATTATTCAACCAATCAACCAATTCTATGTTTGGAAAGATCCAACTTTCTCCCAATTGAACCCTTCTTCTTTGGTTCATCGGTATTTTCAACTTCGATCCTAACTTCAGAACCGCTAGGGCCAGCTTGAGTCATTGCCAAATTCTTCAAAGAAGCGTCTAGACTAGGTATACTATCTGTACTTTTTGATAACTTATCACGAATTTGGTCACTTAAACTTTGCTTTTCTTTGATATCCAATGTATCATGATGAGCCGATAATGCCAATTTCGCCAAATTGGTAGCAGAATGATGTCTTGAATGAACAGCACTTGTTACTCTTGATCCACGGTATGAATCATTTCTTGAATGAATATAACTTGCATTTCTTGAAATTTCATCTGAACGCAAATCTAATTCTCCATATACGAAATATCCATATCCTCCCATTAATTCATAATTTTCATTCTTTTCTTCTTCTTCTTCAGATTCTTGAGATCTAACATCAGATTCTGACTTAATCATTGGAAGTGATTCTAACTTGATACTTTCAATTGGAATAGATTCTCCAGCAACAGTTAATGGAATAGGATGTCTTTGGGCGACATTATCCGATTCAACGGTGTTTAATTCATGCTCAATTCTTAATCTCTTAAGTTCCATACTACGTTGTTCAGAATCACTAATAGATAATAATAAGTTGGATCTTTGTTTAAGGTTTTGCTTAATATCATGGATAACACGATGGAAAGTATCCAAAAATCTGGCGGTTTGTCTATGTTTGGAACAAATGGTAATAATAACCTTATCACTATGAATAATATAACCAATACCAAAACCTTGATCTACTGCAGGTGTGATTCCAAATAATAATAAAGCAGGATTACCACAGTTTGAAATTAATAATTCTGGGTTTTGTAATTTTTCAATTGTAGGATCTAATAATAATGGAACAAATGTTTTAGTCTTGGTCAAATCAGGAATTGGAGGTAAATGGGAGTTAATTTCATTTATACGTTTAGCAATCGATGGACGTTTAATAATGTGAATAATTGACATTAAATGTCTTTCAAAACCTTTCCCGTTCATGGCAGCACGATATTGAACTAAATGATCTTGACAACATCTGCTAAATGCTTCAAATTTTTCCAGTGCGGATGCTGAAGTAATATATAATTTAACCAAATTTGAAATATAATCATTTTGAATTGGAACTAATTCAGTTCTTGCATTCTTGAATTTCCTGGTTGTGATTGGCTCTAAACTATTGATCATTCTACCATACAATGAGTAATTGGTAATTTGGAAGGCAACTTGTAAAATAGAATCAACAGAAAGACTGAAACTCTTAACTAAAGTTGAATCCATTCTAATATTCAAAGTTTTGTATTCATGTTGGTTAATTATATCAGCTAATCTGGTTTCAGAAAGATGAATAAAATTTTGAACTTCGGGAGTTTTATTAAATGTCAATTTCACTTGATCAGGTTTGGTTTCAGTGGACGAAATAAACTTTACATTACTGTCAAACAAGGTATATTCAGATCCATTAATATTCTTTGCCAATTTCAAAACCGAATCGGTATAAATATCACTAATAAATCTCAAGATAGCAGTTGAATCCATAATCATTGATTCCCAAACAACACCAGCCACGGAGTTTTCAGTAACAATCAATTGTAATTTATCATACCATCTTGAAGTACATGTACCAACTTGAACATTCCCGGATAATACAGAACTACCATGAGAAATTACTTCTGTTCTTTCTTGATCATCTTTTGGAGAATTAGAATCCATAACTACTACAAATAATGCGTCATCGATTTTTTTCAAATTTTCTGCATTTGACGATTTTAACTCTAATCTTGCTGCTTTCCAATGCTTTAAGGATTGAGTTGTAATAGAACCAATAGCATTATTAATAGACTCGATACGGTCAACTTTCTTTGCATCATCAATGATAGCTTGCAAGATAATAGATAATTCAAGATCATTAAACCAAATTTTATGTTTAGTTTTGGTTTGAGCATAAGCTTCTTCAGTGTATTCAGTTAAAACTTCGAGTGTATAATATTGATTATTGCAAATAATCAAAATATGTCTTGAGTCGTTAATATCTTGATACTTCTTAATTGCCACATTTGTTGAATGTTCTTCAGATAAATCTGGAATTCTAGTGGTACCAAAAAGATTCTTATAACATGCCATAGTTAATGGGTTACCATTTTTAGGGGTCAAATCTGGCTTTAAAGATTCATTTCTAAGACTAACAATAAACTTCAAAGATGAATTAATTAAATTAGCAGATCTTTGAGCTTGATTAGGTGGATTAATAGTCTTTGAATAAGGATCTTCTTCTAAGATAAGATAAGGATTTCTTGGTAACACATCACCTCTTGATTCACCATAAATAGCAGGAGTAACATTATTATGAACAATATCTAAATAGCAAGCAATATCTTCATTCTCTTGTAAAGCAACTAAATGTTGTTGAATTAAGTTGATTAATTCATTGTTAACAAATTCAGTTGATTCATCAATCAATAAATCAAATTCTTCAGCTGATAATAATGGCTTTAAAGCAGTTAATAATTGTTGAGTGGTTGCTATTAACAGAGGAACTGGTAATTGAGGTAACTTATCCTCATGCTCAAAAGTATAATATTGAGACATCTTTGAGTGGTTGCCGTGGGTCGGGGGTTTATTGATTATGTGGTTGACTAAAGAGAAAAAGTAGAAGAGAGAGAAATTTAAAGGAACAAAATGGAAATTGACGGGAGAGAAATTTGATTATTTATATGAAACTTCCTTTGGGATATAACCGGGAGACTCGAATTTTTTTTCTTCTTTGTGGTTGGAAACTAAAAATATTATTTTTGTGGGGTCATAATTTATTCTTCTAGAAAAAAAAACTCCGAGGATCGCTTCTGATTGGTCAGATCAATCATTCGTTTTATTTTTACTTTTTTCTTCAGTGGTAGCCACATGTGTGGTTGTCCTGTATATAATTAATCTTCTATTAATGGGCTATGAAATTCCATAGACACTCCCTTACTATAAGGTATCTTGGGAACCTTATTCATCTCCTTATACTCATCTCGACTGGTATCACATGAATATCGGACTGTCCTACTATCAAATAAAAAAACAAATAAAAATAAATAAATTTTTCAAACAATTAAAAATACAAAGTGGCTCATTTTTCCCGAATTACATTCATTTGCATTTTTCTTTTTTTAAAAAATTTAAACTTTTTACACTACCTTATTAGAAAAACATCAATTCACCAAAATTGACTTCAATTAAGATCAATATCACTTCCAATTGATTAATTAAACCCAGGTAAATCGAAAAAATAAAGGATATTCCGATACCGGGAGTCGAACCCGGGTCTGCTCGGTGAAAGCGAACCGTGCTAGCCGTTACACTATATCGGATTATTTGTTGAGATTAAATTAGTGAAATTTTAGTTCCCAACCAAATTGGCAGCACGTGACCAGATTGAAATTCACTAATAAATCTTTCAATATTATATCTATCATCACTTAAGGTACTTTTCCTGATAATAGACTTATCAAGCTTTATTATAGATTGTTTTTAGAAGTTGATTATCCATGAAAATGGTCTTTTAAACTCATTCAAAAAATCTCTATATGCCAATGAGATTCGCAATTTTTTTGACTGAATTCTTAGCTTCAGATTTTTGCAACCACAAGATTTTATTAAACTATCTATATCATTACCTGAAATAATGAATAGAAGTGTTGACTTTCTTTTTCATATTCAAGCTGGTTATTTAGCTCTTATACATTCTAGCATACAGTTGGCTTGGGGAAAGTTGGTTAATATTAAGTGGCTATCCCTTCAAAAATGTGACCTCCAAGGAAGAAGCTAAGTATCAAAAGGATCTGCAAACACAACTAGTATAGGAGTCAGAAGTTTCTGAATTCAAAGTTGAATGTTACCTTTGTTAGCTTACGACAACTTGGCTACAAGAGAGAGAATTGTTCCCACTTATAGGCAGCAGTATATCATCAGATAACATCTATGGCAATTTTCGATTCCTTTGGGAGGAAATCGATGACCTTTTCACCTCCTCATATAATAACGAAACGCCACAAGGATTTTCACTAAATATCTAGGTCTAGTCCTAAGCTTTGAACTTCAATTCATTTTGAAGGGGATTGGTATACACGCTGCAGCAAATTTTCGCAACCAAAATAATTTTGAACCATGAATGAGCAAAATAGACAAATTGACTATTAGTATATAGAATCAATCAGCAGAGAGACGCTTATAATCACGAATTGACTTTGTCAAGAGACTACGGATAGCAAATTCCTTTCTTTTTGAAGCTCACAGATTAGCTTCAACCTAGAGCACGCTTGTTTCTATAAAGACAGGCAATAATACTAACATAGGCTTCGATATTTTTAAACAGTCAAAGTGGCCCTATAGAAATACAATCTTTGAAATATCTTTATTTCCAGTTCCCATGCATTGGTTGTTATAAAAGCCAGAAGTTCTGAAATTTTTTATGTTTGGGGTGGGAGAGCGAGACCCAGGGGTCCAGCCAGCCAGAACGAAAAATTGGGTAGCCGCAGCCACGCAAAATTTCACCTTGATACGGTCAACGTTAGTTCAAGATACTGAAGCAAAACCGACATCTACCAGATTTCACTAAGCTCAAAATCCATAAGAAAAGCTCCCAAACACAATCTCGTCCTAACTATAAGTCTCGGCATTAGCACCAAGTTACACCATAATATTGGACCCTAGAGATTTGTTCATTGAATAAATAAAATTGAACCCTGAAAGAAAAACAGCATATCCAATCTACAATACCATCATCCAACCCTAGCCTTAACAATCATCAGGTACTACGATATATAGACACAATATCACATGAGTTCAATTGCGTTAAAATTAACAACATTATTGGTGAAGACAGTTGCTAAACCGATGGCAAATGTTATTAAACAACAAGCCAAAGAGCATGAAAGATTTAGGAGCATTTGTATCAAAATGGCCCAATCGCTTCATAGAAATGAAACTAGATTAAGAATGTCCTTATTGGGTGAAAAAAAAATTAAGATTAGACCTTTGAATGATACCAAAGCTATTGAACAAGGGGCGACTTTTATTTCCGAATTTTTTATCTTTAGTGTGGCAGGGTCATTGATTTTTTATGAAGCTTATAGAAGTAGAAAGAAGGCAAGCACGGCTCGAGAATCTTTGGCTGATGATATCTCAGTGTTGCAGAGTGAGATTGAATATATTAAGGAGAAATTGGGTGAATTGAATATTAAAATGGATGACTATAAAATACCGGATGGATATAAACCTAAATATATCAAAGTTGAATCACCAAAGAAGGAAGATCCGGATTCAGGCAAAAATAAAATCAATGAAGATTCTGCCTTATCACGACCTTCTCTCCAACCTGCATTAGTAAACAACAGTACCAGCGTGAAACCCGAATAAGGTAAACATCAGGAGCGGCATGACTGGTTTCTTTTGGTTCTTGGTAGAGATCATGTATATAAACCAATTACCCTTGTAGATATTATTTATACAGCGAAATAGATAAAGCAAAAAGTACATGATAAACAAAACGAATAATATTAAAACACTATAAAAAAATAAAGAAACTAAATTGATAACATATATAATACAACTGAATTTGAAGAATCTATTCTGATAATATAGCAAAAGAGCCAATTACCAAGGAAATTACTTACTTGTAATCCCCGAAGTAAATTACAAAAAACCATCCAGCTTCTTTCCCACCTCCATATTCAAATTCTTAAAAAAAATTGAGGGATCCAAAGGAGCCATCTATTTTTGCTTTTTCTTTTCTACCTTTAATAATAAGGCTTTATTAATGTGTGGTAAGACACCACCATAAGCAATAGTGGCCTTGATTAAGTTATCTAATTCTTCATCACCTCTAATAGCCAATTGTAAATGCCTTGGGGTAATTCTCTTAACCTTTAAATCTTTGGCAGCATTACCTGCTAATTCTAGGACTTCTGCTGTCAAATATTCCAAAACAGCAGTTAAATAAATAGCAGCTTTTGAACCAACTCTAACTTTGTTTTGAACATTTCTCTTTAAATATCTTTTAACTCTTCCAACTGGAAATTGTAAACCAGCCCTTGCTGAATGAGAAGTTGACGATCTTGCAATTTCTGAGGATTTACCTTTGCCTCCATGAACCTTTCCTTTTCCTGACATTTTATCGTAATACGAATAATAATATTAATTAATCAATTGAAGTGAAAAAGAAAAAGAGTGAAAATCAAAACAACTTTATAAAATGTAAACAAACAATTCAAATGTGTAAAAAAAAGAACAACAGGAAGAAAAGATGTTTAGGAAAAAAAAAATTTACAGGTTTCTTTCGCGAATCTCTTTTTTCTCTGCCGACAACCAGCAAAAGCGCGCGCTTTAAAGTTTATCTTATTGGAAATGTTACCCGGATTATTACATCTAACTATTGACAATATTATATGACCCCAACTTTTCAATCATCTTTTCAACTTCAAATCTTGACTTTTGTAATTCAGTACTTATAGAATCAAAATGCTGATACCCTTTTAACATTTTGATCAAAAATAACATGTCTTCTTCCTCTTCCCTTTCTTCTGAATCCAATTCGCATTCATCATCTGACGACTCGATTACTTCAGAATCCAGACGAGATAACACCCCACTAAACTTGTACCTAGTAGCTGAAGACGATGATTGACGAGAGCTTCGTTTTGCTAGTGGTACCATATGATCACCAACAAACGGCTGAGGAATATCATGTGCCTCCTCTTCTTCTTCATCGATATCTTCATCTTCACTACTATTCTCCAACAAAACTTCGTCTGGGGTAAATGTTTTCTTGGGCTCTTCTCTTATATTTCCGGCAACCGTCGAGAAACTTACTTTTCGTTTCTTATCTGTCTTTAGTACCAGCTCGTTCACTTTAGTCTTCAATAGTTTCTCATTTCCTTCCATCTTAACTGTTTTGGAAGCTTTACTACTCTTTCGATATCGATTCACAAAGTTATCATATTGCTCTAAATCACCACTTTCCACTGATCTAGTTATTGAATTTAGCAATGGATAGGAATAGACCCGATAAATGATACCTCTCAATACACCAAAATTGATAAACCTTCTAACATCGATATTGTTCAATAACTTCCGATGCTGTATATACCATTCCTTAACTGATTGACCTTGATTGAGTGATCGATATAAATAAAACAATGTTGTCTTTGTGGGGACGGTTACATTCGTCCCTGAACTGGGTGAGTTTCCCACTGATCTAGGCGATTTAGACAACGAGTTCAGTTTCTTGTATGAGCTTGAACTTTGATCAAAATGTCGGATGGAATAAGGGGAAGTACTCATACCTGTATGAGATGGAGACGAATTAAACGAGGATGGGACAGGAAAGTAGGATTGCTGTTCTAAATTTGATTCAGCAGTTACCACATAAGCTTGACAATCTTCTGCCATCTTCCCATTAAATTTCAAAAATTCTCCAATATGGTTAGTTGGGGCATAAATATTATTGAATTGGAATATATCTACAATTTCGATACATTTGTAGTGCATTAGATGTTGAATACATTGTTTGGTTAATAAATAGTTAGCGTCCGCCAATTCACTAATTCTCTTAACTGAGTTTAATCCATCGATATAAGGTAAAATCTTGATCATGGTAGGGTCCCAATTCACATCCACTAAGGAATTCAATTTCACAGTGGCGATGGGAACTTGGTATGCCTTGATATTTATTGGAGGTGGAAGGATTGGGAATAACTTGATGTCCACTGAGTTTGCGGTATCTAGTGGAATACAGCATTCCGAATAATTATTCAAATCTTGATATAGCTGATTTATTAATGATTCAATTGAGGAAAGTGTAATCTGCTTAGTCTTGGCATGACCTGGGGCATTGACTGCTGCATCATTGCTCGATTGAACTGAGACCACGTTGGAGGTATAGGCTTCTAAATCAATTCCAAAGTTTATACTGTTACCGGAAGATACTATACTATCCTTTATCGCCATCCCTGTGCTTCCCTTTTTGAAAAATGAATTATCTTTATCTAATTTACTTAATATAAAGTTCTGCTCTTCTAGAACTTGAAACATTTGACCCATTCGCTTAATTGCGGGTTCATATGGTGAAACATCACCCATATCATAAGGAAATACAAAGCAAAAATTAAAACTAAATGAATTTCTAGAATATCGCTCATTTTCCATATTGACAGGATAGCCTATGACCTTATATCTATTAATCTTGAATGAAATTAATCTATTGCACAAATGAGGTTTGGGTATCACATAATTTTTAACAGTATCAAAATTAAATAATCCTTCCACCTCTTCCCCAGTACTTTCGTTGAAGTATCGATTATGATTATGTCGGTCTTTTGAATCAGATGAGGTCGAAGAGGCCATTGATAGACGGGATGTATTAGTCTTTGTTCGGTGAAGATTGGCTGATGTGACTATTGAATTATCTGGAACTTGATGTACGATCTTTGTGCCTTCAGTAGGATGGAAAACTGCATAGAAGACAGCAACAATGGGAATAAATCCATCAGGTAAATCCATTTCTCTTCAATTAGCTTTGGTTTAAATTCCCTCTAGTTGATTCAACAAGCTATTAGTTCAAGACTTCCCTCCACAAGAATCTAAGCTTTCCTGTCGTGTAGAATTGCAAGAATTACGGCTTTTGAAATATGCAGGAACTAAAATGATTATTGGTTCATCGCACGACCCGGAATTTACATTTGCAGCAAACCATAACTTGGATTTGAAGTAGTCAGTTTCAAATCGACATAAACGTATGGGAAAATTAGACTGAAAATAATGGAAGAAATCCTTCATTATTTCCATACAAAGGTGCTTTATGTCTCGAACTTATTCCGAGAATATCGAAGTTTTAAAGTGTGATAATGATCCAATTTATCAAACGGTATACGAGTCAGGCACTGATAGAACAATCATAGTACAGATAATATATATCCTGTACAATTTACTCTATAAGAATGTAATATCTTAGAATGAGAAAGGAAGAAGTCCGCTATGGTGTGTTTCTTGTATTCCAATTTATAAATTACTTGTTGCAAAAAAAATGAGGGAACAAATTCGATTTGGTGTAAGAAAAATTTGTTGCAAATTAAGTGCTCCTTTCAATCCACCAAGGCATAATTGCCTGTCAAATACTACTGAGAATATATATCAAGTCCTCAGTTAGTGTAAAAAACCAGCATTGCTATGTATTACTTCGACTCCAATTTTTGCATTTCTGCCGATGGTACTTCGAAGTGTTGTACTATCCCAAGGATGTTTCGGCACCAATTTTCTGTGCAGCTTCCCCAGATCTAGAAGAAGTTTTATGATTAAGAATTTATAAAATGCTATCATAATTGATTACAATGTCGTCCACACAAAAAAACCTCAATCGAGCTTGGAAGTTGACCGTTTCTAATTCATTATTAAGAACTTTCACCTTCAAACTTCTCTCTATTTAATGTGGTAAATAAAATCTCAAAAAAGGTTAGATTCCATCTGTCTGGTCGGCCATGAGGTTTGGGGCTAAACATTGTTCAAATAATCACTCAAACTCAGGACATACTTGCTACTTGCTTGGTTGGTGCAGTAAGTATCCTGATTTTTCAAGTTGCGACCACTCACGTAGTATTCAATAAATGTCACCTTCTTAAACACAACAGGTGGAGTGATTGTGGCTTAAACTTGCATGTAAGGAGCCTTTCATAGCTCCGTCCGGAGATAAGTCTGATTTTTGATTTTTCCGAGGTAACAAAATAGAACATTTTTTTTTCCGAGGTTGCAAAATCAAGCAAAGAAAAGTTTACTACTGAAATCTCGTCTCACCCCTAAAGAAAAGAACTAGAAATTCAGATCTAAGATCCGCAGAAAGTTTGTGTATCTCCTTGGTTCCCATTTCCAAAAGCTATTGCTCAAAACAAATCCAAAATAAGGCCACTTTCGCCATTGTTTGCTTTTCCGAAACCATTGACAACTAGAAACGATTTTGCAATGGCCAGTTCTGACCCAAAACAAAGAAGCTTGGAAAATAAATCACTCATCTTGTATGGCGTACATGAACAAACAATAGCGATGTCGGTTAATTTAAGTTTTGTCTTTGTGAAGGGTCTGATGGGTCGTTTGTTGTTCCTAGAAACAAATGAAATTTTTGCATGTGAAAATAATTTTTCCGTGATGCTCTCGCTTAAAATATGCGCTACCTCATCCGGATTTCAAACGGATACAGAAAGGGTTCATCTCCTTCCGGACAAGTATAAAAATGGGGTCAAATAACCTTTCATGATTATTTGGGAATTGTATTCTCATCATTAACAAATATTACAACAATATTAATATTAAACTTATTTAAAATATCAAAACATGAACTCAGAACATAACTCACCAAGGGATTCGATATCGGATTCCGCCCTTGACGTATCATCTGACCCAAATATGCATCATCCTAATCAATTAGTACTAAAAGAGCATCCTCTGGAAGAAACTGAATCTCCATTATCACATATAATAAGTAGAAGAAGTTCCGTGAGTAGAAGAATAACCGGTGCTGAAAGAATATTCAGACGTGCATCCACTTTGTCCTCACCATTACCAAGGATGGGAGAAGGAAAAGATTATCCACCTGAATTACCTGAAAGACTTCCTTACGAAGTCCTGTTTGATGGACCCGACGATCCAACACATCCATTCAATTGGTCATGGAGAACAAAATTCTATATTTCATTTGCTTGTTGTATAACGGCATTGGCTGTTACCATGGGTTCTGCTATGTTTGCTGCAGCTCAGCCTTCATTGATGTACCTTTATAATATTGGATGGACTACTTCAGCTTTAGCTACTTCCTTATTTGTTTTTGGTTTTGCGTCCGGTCCAATCATTTGGGGTCCATTATCAGAAGTATACGGAAGAAAGACCCCATTATTGATATCAAACTTCGGATTTGTATGTTTCTCATTCGCAGTTGCAACTGGTAAGGATATACAAACCATTCTTATTTGCAGATTCTTTGCTGGATTTATCGGTGCTGCCCCATTAGTTATTGTCCCTGCTATTTTTGCCGATTTGTTTAACGAAAAGGTTAGATCCAAGGCTCTTGCTATCTTTGCAATGGCTTTATTCGGTGGTCCTATGATTGCGCCTCTCATGGGTGGATTTACAGTCAAGAATGACGATTTGGGATGGAGATGGACAGGTTATTTTATTGCAATTGTTGGTTCTTTGGGATTCATTTTGTGTTGTTTCATCAAGGAAACATTTGCAGATGTGATTTTAATGGACAAGGCCGAAGTATTGAGAAGAAGAACAGGAATCTGGGGAATTTACGCGCCACACGAAGAAGTTAAATTGTCAATCCTGGAAATTGCTGAAAATCAAGTTTCAAGACCAATTAAGATGTTATTCACTGAACCAATTTTGTTTTTGATTTCGCTTTATAATGCATTCGTCTATGGTTTATTATACATGTTCTTAACTGCGATTCCATTAATCTTCACGGGTACTTATGGTTGGTCTGCCGGTGTTGGAGAACTTCCATATATTGCTATGTTTATTGGAAGTTTAATAGGTGGTGTCATCTGTTTTGCCTTCGAATTCAGAAATCAAAAAATTGTGAATAGAACAGGTAAGCCAAGCACTCCAGAAGCTGCTTTACTTCCAATCATGGTAGGTTCAATCTCATTTACAATCGGTATCTTTTGGTTAGGTTGGGCAGGAGGATTTGGTCCAAAGGTTCATTGGATTGTACCTACATTGGGTGCAGTTCCGATTGGTATTGGTTTGATTACTATCTTCTTGCCTTGTCTTGTCTATATCATCGATTGCTATTTCGTTGTTTCGGCTTCTGCAGTTGCTGGTAATACCTTCTTAAGATCATCATTCGGTGCCGCTTTCCCATTATTCTCAAAACAAATGTTTGAAAATATGAAGATCAAATGGGCCTCAACTATGATCGGTTGTATAGCTGCAGTGTTGATTCCAGTTCCATTCTTGTTTTACAGATATGGTCCCGCTTTGAGAAGAAAATCTCAATACTGCGCAGCTTTAGATTAATTCAATATTATTAGTTTCCCAATTTATACACTGTATATACCTAACCCTTAATTTTTAATCAATAAATTATGTATTTTAGCGTTAAAAGATCCCAAATGTACTGCTTATTTGTCTCTTATTGTAGCATAGCTTCTTAAGTGAACTCACTACCGTGTCCTTTCAAAAATTATGTTCATCATGGTTCCAAAAAAACAAACAGCTCGCACTCAGGATCGAACTAAGGACCAACAGATTTGCAATCTGCTGCGCTACCACTGCGCCATACGAGCTATTTCGCGAGAATTTTTATTTTTCTGTCGGGGCGATGATTTTTGTCCACGTGATATTCGTGTGACATTCACGTGATCATCAAATTCCAATTTTTGAATATCTGAGTTCTGTGTAATCCCCTCTAAGTAACAATGACTGAGTAGCTGATATTATCTCGAGAGAACAAGCAGAGTTAGCCATGAAAATCAATAACTGATTCTTTGGAGCGCAAATTGATGTTGTATTTTTACCTGCGAAATTAGTGGTGAACTTTTTTGCAGCAATTTTACAAATTCTAAACAAAACTTCTTTTATACAATAGATTCACTTAGAATACCAAAGAAACATAGAGTTTTTGGCAATAGTGGTTTTGGAATCATTACTTTATCTATCTGATACGTTAGTCTATAAAGTAGTTGAAATGCCGACGATACAGTGTGGTTTAAACGCAGTCAATGCTCTACTATTTTTTTTTACATATACAATCTGTTGATTGAGTTCATATACATACTAACATACAGAAATATAACAAACAGAAAAACAATATACATTAAAGGCAAAAAGCATCATTGCCTAAAACCTTATTTCAGCAGCATCCTATAGATTAAGTGTGTAGGA
>NW_026057261.1:0-53511 GCF_019202705.1 Hemisphaericaspora subhashii | reverse complement strand
CTAAAGCTAATTCTCTATTACTTCCAGAAACCAAAACCTTCTTTCCTGTCAATTCAACAGCACTCCAGGCTCCTTTTCATAATCCTTCGAGATCACGCGTCCACGACATTTTCCGGTATATAGACCGAATTTTCCTGCATATAATAATTCGCAGAACAGCTTAAAAGGGGGCATTTTTTAAAAATTAAATGTAACGGAGTGGATATATATTAGATGCTATATACACGACGTTACCTAAAAAAAAGGGGAAAATAAGTTGTGAAGGGGGTTGAAGTTTAGGCAATACGATGTTATAACGGTAGTTCTTCTGTAAGGCATAGTTTATAGATAAAATATTAGTTAAAATATTAGTTACTTCCAAATGTTCCGTTGTAAATCGCAAACCCAGGAAATCCGGCCTCTTATATATCGCAGGGAATATACACATCCTGCACACAGGGAGTTTACACGTCCTGCACCTAATGTCTGTCAACCTCTTGTTTTTCTAGCCCACTAAATCTCAAGCTACCTGCATATTGGTGTGATATCCACCCACAACACTCTCCCCCCCTCCAAACTCAGTGTCCTCACTGAGTCAATCCGAAACGACTGCAGTGATTTGAGCCAGGGGTGAAGGAGAAAATGCCAACATGTGATGGAAAGATCCGGTTTCAAAATAATCAACTAGCTAGGAATCAAATTTTGCAACCAAATACAGCATTGAGCAAGAATAAACCAGACACCAATGAATGATCAGTTCATAGTGAAAGACAATCTTTGGAACTTATGAAAAATAGTGTGGACCTTGGACGGCGGTAGTATAGCTTGAACCCTCCTATAACCACGGCTGCCAAGTGGTGCATTACGACTTATGCTACCGTTTCTAGATGGATAAGACTTCGATTGGAACACAAAAACATGGCTACTTATGCCTAAAATCGTGGCTACTATGGCCTAAAATAAACACAATCGAATTAAAAGCAAGGGCATTGCTCGCGTAGCAAAGAATTCCGTCACTAGAATTCGAAGGGCCAACCAACCCTGCTAAATGCGAATTGTCTTACCATCCAGACCCATAACCAACATACGGCAAGATTTCCTGATAGGCCAAGGAAAAGTAGACACAACTCACTTGATGACAGTTGCCCATCACCAAGACATATTTATTTACTACTTCCCCCATACTGTGACACACAAAAAAATAACAATATAATAATAATAATAATAATCTCAAATCAAAATAATCTCAAAATAAAACAAATCAAAGTGTAAAACACAAAACACATGGTATCTGAAACCTAATAACAAATCAAATATCTGCTGAATGCAATAGTATACTCGAATATCATATCTTAACTCAATAAAATGACTTTGATAACTCTCAGTAATATAATGAAATATCATATAATAATCAGTAAAATAACTTTGATAACTTTCAGTAATATAATCAAATATCAATCTGCTAATGATTGTAGTATCTGTAATTGATTTTCAATAATGATGCAAATAATAAAGTGTGTAATAGTAACTTAATCATATGCTTTCAATAATAAGATGACACAAAATGATATCGAAATAGTAATTCAATGATTTCAGTAATAACAATAGTAACAATAAGTCTCAATAAAGTTTTCAATTTGATGAAGATAATTCTAATGATGCAATACTGAGCACTATGAATTGACAAAATGAGGTAACGAAAACACTAATGGAATACAATATGAAATAAACTGATATTAATGAATCAATAAATATGATGAAAATTCAATATTGTAATTTTGTAGTAGTCAAAGCAAAGTGAATATCAAATTTCAAAAGTAACTGGAAATCACAAGTGTCAATAGTGTACTAATTGCTTCTTGAAATAATGATGACGTGATAATAATCAATTAATTGTAGTCCATATAATTGTTAATAATATTAGATTGTTCAAAACTTCAATGAATAAATAATCACAAATTAAAATAATTGGACCTAATAATAATACTCAATTCCTAAAGCATAATTAATGTGAATGCTAATTCTGATGTAATAAACAAATTCAACTTCGTGACTTCTTCTGAAAGCTAAAGTGTAAACTAAAGTAAAAACCAAAATTGTAACAATGTCAAAATCTAAATCAAAGATGAACATATTGAATTTCATTGGATGGTAATGAATAATAAGTAAAGCCTGATGTAAAATCAATAACCAATAAAACTTTCAATTAAAACTTTTAATTAACGACTTCATGAAACAATAAACAAATCAGATTTCATTGCCAAGTTGTAAAGCTAATAAGATAATTCACTTCTTTGAATTCTGAAAGTTGTAAAAAATTGATCATAATATAATTGATATAAAGGTAATGAGAATGGTAATCAAAACAAAGCATTGCTAACTAATAAAATGTTCGAATAGTAGATGAGTTTCCATTAAGTAAGCTAAACTGAATAATGAATCAACAATGTCAAATTCAAAGGGATAGTAAATGAAAGGGAACCTCCTGACCAATAATCAATAACAAATAATGAATAATCAATAATGCAAAAACGAATAATCAGATGTCAATAAGCAATAAATGAATAAGTCAATGGGCAATAATCAGTAATCAATAATGAATAGTCATAATCAATCATCAGTAATAACGAATCCATAATCAATAATCAATAATGAATAGTCATAATCCATCATCAGTAATAAAGAATCCATAAGCAGTAATCAAGAATGCAATAACCAAGAATTAATACTCAATAATGAAATAATCAATAAGTAATAATCAATAAGCAATAAGCAATAATCGATAATCAATAATCAATTGTGAATGTCAATAATAAATAATAGATAATCAATCATTAATAATAAATAATGCAATAATCAAAAATCCATAAGGAATAAGTGGTGATCAATGATCAATAATGCAATGAGCAAAAATCAATAATGAATAATGTATCAATCACTAAAAACTTTCTTCTGAGCTTCAACAATTTTCAATAAGATTTCCAAATAAATGTAAGTATGCTAACTCTTGAAGTACTAGTTTCTGCAACAAAATAAAATAAAACGAGTTCTGCGAATCCAAATCCATCAATAATGTGGTTGTCGCTTTTGACTCTGTACATTTGAGATATTAATCTAATGATACTTTGCCAACAATAACTGAATCAAACTGGACATTTCTTTGTGACTCTTCGAAAATGTTATGTATATGTGGCCTATAGTAATCTTGATAATCTTCAAATATGTACCAATTAAACATGAAAAAAATGTGAATGAATAACTAACTCTTCAATGATAATGTAAACGTCAACAGTAATTCATAATATAGTAGTATATTCACTTTCTTCTTCAATTATTAGTTTCAAACAAGAAATAAACTTCAGCTGAAAAAAAATTGTATGGAAGTCCACATGGTAGCTCTTCCAATTTGTATGTACCATGGTAACTCTGAATAATTCTGCAATCCAATAGGTGTGATTCATAAGATAATCCACTTAATAGAACAATTTCTTCTGCCAATAATAATGATAATATTTCAAACACAGTTGTACAATGTCAGGTTCAACTTCAATTAAAATAATGATTCAACTGTAATTTAAAAATGTAGCAAATCCTGAACATGCAAATAAGTAAAATATTGATGATTCAATGAAGACAATGTGGAAATAATCAATAACAATAAGGGAGCAAGTACCAAGCTGGGAATATGATGATGTATATAATGATAACTCAATGAAAAACTACTGAAACTCAATAAAGATAACATGAAAATAACCAATAAGAATAATATGATAACCGTGAAATAACTGCAATGAAGATAATATGGACATGACCAAGAAGGTTAATAATGATAACTTCAATAAAGGTAATATGGAAATAACACATGAGAACAATATGATAAGTACCAATGAAAATAAACTTGTAATGAGCTTCAATAAAAGTAATGATTCCTCAAACACTGGAGATGACAAAGACAAATAATGATTCTTCAAATAAACTTCAAACAAAAGTAGTGATGTTTCAAACATTGGAGATAACAAAGACAAATAATGGTTCCTGAAAAAAATTTCATAATGGTTCAAATGTCACTAATAGTTGTAGATGATCTGAAACGATTTGTAGTTGAAGACAAGGTGAAACAATTTCTAATGTAGTGGTCGAACTATTTGAGCAAATTGAGATATAAATTCATAAATACAGAAGAGATTCAATAAAATTTCTCATTCCTCTTGGTGATGGTGGTGATGGTGGTGGACATTCCTATATTGATGTTGTATGACATTCCCGTCATTTTGCACTGCTTCAATATCGTGATCCTTGACGTCAAATAATAATAAGTTAAATATTGATAAACAAAACGAGTATCAATAAAGCAATGGGCAATAAACGAAAACAGGTGTAAAGGATAAAACAAAACAAGTGTAACGATCGGATAATAACAGGCAATAGGGTCTCATCTCACAACGATAATACTTCAAGTTCACAAATAGGATATCAATATATAAGGTCTGTATCTGAATAATGAATAAATGCTCAATCAACGAGTGGTAATAGGTTCTGGATGTTAGCTAAAACTTCACTAATTCTGGTAACTCATCCAATGAATAAAATTCAAATCATCAAATCAAGTAACTCTCCAACGTATGTAAGGTTTGTTCAATAATATCAATGTTTTCCAACATAATTCTCCAATATATACAAGCTTTGTTCAATCATGTCAATGTTCTTCAATATCATTCCAAGTAGATAATAAATTATTCCAAGTAGATAATAAATTCTATGATCAATTTCCAAATAATAATTTCAATGTATTCACAGTATAATATCCAATAATCAATGCATTTATTGTTCTCCAAACAACTGACTCGAAAAGTAACTGGTTCTTCAAATGCCAAATAAATCTTTTAATTGATAATATCAAATAATCCACAGTAGTTGTTGTAAAGTTAACTAGTTCCAATATAATTATAATGCATCTGACACAATAATATTAGATAGATTCCGATGTTGAATAAGTTCTTCTGGGGAGGAGGGTGGGATAATAAACAAGTATAAATCAATGATGATATAACAATAATCTCACTCTTGGATCAATAATGTTCGAAATTTCAACCAATTCTCTAGTCTTGATAATGCAAAATGAAGTTCCCATCTAAGTTGATGAATACTAATCCTTACTTCAATTATCTCAATTGTAAAATATTCCAATTCTATTCAGTATAATAAAGTTGCTTTCCAATGATTGCAAAAACTTGATCTTGAAAAAAATACTCAATTCTCCAAAACAATGCTGCAAAATCCACAAAAAATGCGCGAATTGGTTTGACTTTGAAAAAAATCCAAATTCTAAGATCTTCAAAAAATAATTCTTGCTCGAAAAAAACAATTTCCTAATTAGGACAAAAGCACGCCAATTCTATTGACAAAAAATTATGGCTTTCCTTCTGAATTCTGACAATGATACGGGGGCAAAATTTGTTGATTATTTTCATCGAAACCGATTCCCCAACAATTTGCCTTGTAAAAAAAATTTGCCTTCAAAAATGTAAATCTAATAAACTCTAATGATGTCTCTCTAAAAAAATCTAACCTGCGGGCTACCAAAATGTAACGGAGTGGATATATATTAGATGCTATATACACGACGTTACCTAAAAAAAAGGGGAAAATAAGTTGTGAAGGGGGTTGAAGTTTAGGCAATACGATGTTATAACGGTAGTTCTTCTGTAAGGCATAGTTTATAGATAAAATATTAGTTAAAATATTAGTTACTTCCAAATGTTCCGTTGTAAATCGCAAACCCAGGAAATCCGGCCTCTTATATATCGCAGGGAATATACACATCCTGCACACAGGGAGTTTACACGTCCTGCACCTAATGTCTGTCAACCTCTTGTTTTTCTAGCCCACTAAATCTCAAGCTACCTGCATATTGGTGTGATATCCACCCACAACATCAAAAAAAATTTTAGCGGCCGTTTTATAATGAATTTTGGTCAGAACGAAAATTCTGTTTCTAATGGGTTTATTGGAGAGTTATGGATGTCTATATCTTTCTAGATGGCACATTATGTGATTAAACTTGTTTTGGAAGTTCTCTTATACGTCAATTGTGTGGAATTTTATGGGTTTTTATTATCTGAAGATTTTGGTAAAAATCTCAACAAAAAAATATATTTATAGAGGTTTTTAAAATGGTTGCAAACTTATAAAAGGTCGAAGAAATATCACTAATGCTTGCTTACTTATACTAAAAAGTTTTCTAGATACCTTCAGATTGCTATTGATACCCAATATCCAGCTCAATTAATCATTCCTCTGATACAGGTTATTATATCTTCTAAAATTTCTTGAAAGATGAGGTTAGTAAAATACTTACAAACTTCTAATGGTAGCCAAAGAGTAAACAGCATTTCATAAGTCATTAACCACTTCAGAGTATAGTCATTAAACCCATTCTACACTTACCCATCTTAAATAGTTTTAGTGTTGATGATTAAGATACATACTATCCCACTTTACCTATCGCCCTTCTCTGTTGTTGTTGGTTTCCCCCAACCATCGCATCTTTTCTTCTTACCATACAAATTTTTTTGCAGCACAAGAGAAAAAACTCAAATTCAAACTCATCATGATCATCATTTAACCACATTTACTTTTGACATCAACTTATAATTTACACTCGCTTTTTTCAATTTATAGTTAATCTAAAGACTTAGATGTACATATAGTAATTAATTACACAGAACCAACACAAACAACACACACACACTCACACCCACATCCATGATACGACATACATCACTCTTACGATCATTTCTACCTTTTCATAAAAGAGTTGTTTCTTTATCATCAACAACTTCATTAAGATATTTGTCATCCAATGAGCAAGCAAGGGTCAATCTAGTAGGGATTCAATATCTATCAGAGAGTTTACATAAGAAACTTTTTCCAACCACTGGTATTTACGATTATAAAAAACAAGAAGGTAGTGAGTTAGGAAATATAGCTCAGGAACATCTTGAAAACAACGACTTACTTGGGAAGAAAACTCAAATAACAGAACCAATAACAATTAATAGTTTTCCTGACCTAATAGGGAATTCACTAGATGAACATTTTAATAAATTAGGACAAAGATCCTCGGAACATTATAGATTGATGGCAAATGAATTCTTTCATAAAAAGAATAACATTCCTCCATTACCCCAGGAAGGTACTTGGTTATTTCAACCTGGTTGGACTAGATATACTTCATCAAAACAACCAGAACTGGTACCGCATCCATTAGAAGATAGTCTAGTATTTGATGTTGAAGTTGTTTATAAAATATCAAACTACCCCGTGCTTGCCGTCTGTGCTTCTTTAGACGCTTGGTATGGCTGGGTCTCTCCTGTACTTATGGATATAGCCAAAGGGAAACAAGGTCCTGAATTGGATTGGAATCATTTGATTCCTATGGATTGTGCCACCAAGAAGAAATTAATCGTTGGATATAATGTCAGTTATGATCGAGCAAGAATATTGGAAGAATATAATATAAAACAAACCAAAGCATTTTATCTAGATGGGATGGGACTTCATGTTGCAATTAGTGGTATTTGTTCTCAACAGAGACCGACATGGCAGAAACATAATAAGCTGAAAAAAATACGACAGAATCAAATTGATAATGGTGAAGATGACGAATCTGTAATATCCACAGCTGATGATATCGTAGCTGATATACAAGCTCAACTTGAGAATGATCCTTGGTTAGAAAAAGGTGCCCCAAATTCATTGGCAAATGTATATGAATTTCATTGTAATTCAAAATTAGATAAAACCGATCGTGATTACTTTAGTACAGAAGAACCAAAAGATATAAGTGATAATTTTAATAAATTGATGCATTATTGTGCTAAAGATGTTGAAGCTACTTATAAAGTATCTAAAAAATTATTCCCCATTTTTCTTCAAAGAGTACCCCATCCAGTATCATTTGCAGCATTACGTCATATGGGGACTTTAATATTACCAACTTCGACTAAATGGGAAGAGTATATTAAATCAGCAGAATCATGTTATGAAGAGAATAGAGCCAAGATGATGAAAAATTTACAAACAAGAGCAATGGAATTAATCGAATATATCGAAAAAGATGATCCTTCCTTAGAACCAGAACACGAGACGGACCCATGGTTAAGTCAATTGGATTGGACATTAAAAGAACTAAGGATAAAGAAAGATGGAACCCCTTGGGCAAAACAAGCATATTTGACTGGATATCCAGAATGGTATCGAGATTTATTCAAAACCAGGAAAGATAAAATGAATGTCTCTTTAAGAACAAGAGTGACTCCGTTATTACTAAGATTAAGATGGGAAGGATATCCATTGTTTTGGCACCCAACTGACGGTTGGTCTTTCAAAGTCCCATATGATGAACGAGAAGCCATAGAAAAGAAAGGGTATACAGAGATATCAATATCAACGAAGACTCCAGAATTGTTTCAAGCACTTAGACCAGCGGGGAAAACTTATCATTTATTCAAAGTCCCTCATCCTGATGGACCTGCCAAAAGATGTACATCGATCTTATCTAAACAATTTGGTCGATTCTTTGATGAAGGTACCCTAACTTCAGAATATGAATATGCACTGGATATTATTTCTCTAAATAATGAGGCGTCATATTGGATGGGGAATCGAAATCGAATAATGGGTCAATTCGTGGTTTATAATCAAGAAGGCAAGAATAAATTCTTTAAAACCAAGAAAGATCGATTAAAACATAAAAATATGGGTATCATATTACCCCAACTCGCCTCAATGGGGACAATCACCAGAAGAGCCACCGAAAACACCTGGCTTACTGCCTCGAATGCCAAAAAAAACCGAATTGGATCTGAATTAAAATCATTAATCCAAGCACCAGAAGGATATTGCTTTGTTGGAGCCGATGTCGATTCTGAAGAATTATGGATTGCCTCCCTAGTTGGAGATTCTAAATTTGGAATCCATGGTGGGACCGCATTAGGTTGGATGACATTGGAGGGGGAAAAGAGTGAAAAAACTGATTTACATTCCAAAACCGCCAGTATTTTAAATATATCCCGTAATCATGCCAAAGTTTTCAATTATGGAAGAATTTATGGTGCTGGGGTTAGATTTGCCGCTAGGTTATTAAAACAATTCAATCCCGATATCAGTGATCAAGATGCTGAGAAGACTGCGATTACATTATATGCCAAAACCAAAGGACAGAACGGATATTTGCCAAAGGACGAAGGGAAAGAGGGAGATAAACAAGAATCAACGAAATTCAGAGGAGAGAACGGATATTTGCCAAAGAAGAAAGGGAAAGAGGGAGATAAACCAAAATCAAAAAGATTATATTTCGGAGGATCGGAATCGATTATTTTCAATGCTCTTGAAGGGATTGCGATGCAGGATGAACCAAGGACTCCAGTATTGGGGGCGGCGATTACTGACGCGTTGAAAAAAAAACATTTAAAAGAAAATGGGTTTTTGACATCTAGAACCAATTGGACAATTCAAAGTTCCGGGGTGGATTATCTTCACTTATTAATTGTTTCCATGGATTATCTTACGGAGAAATATAACGTAGATGCAAGATTAGCAATTACGGTGCATGATGAATTGAGATATCTCGTGAAGGAAAGTGATAAATATAAGGCAGCATTATTATTACAAATCAGTAATATTTGGACCAGAGGGATGTTTTGTGAACAATTGGGTATAAAAGAAGTTCCACAATCTTGTGCATTTTTCTCGGAAGTTGATATTGATCATGTCTTAAGAAAAGAAGTCGGTATGGAATGTGTAACCCCATCCAATCCGGTTCCAATCCCACCTGGTGAATCTCTTAATATTGGAAAGTTGTTAGAATTATGTGATCATGGATCAATTTTGGATGAAAGTAGTAAACCAATATCATTTGAAGAATACACTTATGAAGAAAGACTGCCGGTTATTTTTGCATTAGATAAAGACTTGCCGGATGATATCAAGACAATAAAGCTTGAATTGGAAACTGCTGTAGACGAGAAAGAATTTAAGAAGATAATTCGGGAGAAGCTTATGACCTTAAGCGTGGAATCAAATAAAGCTATTTCTCTTTAAGTAGATTATGAAATTTTTGTAACAATAGACCGTATAAATATATTTCTTTATCTCACGCGCCATCTGTATTTTTATTCAAAACTTGGCTGTCCTCAAGGCGAATGCCTCGACACATCCTGATTCTTGGATGTTACATACATTGGCTTCTCTGAGTTTGTTCTGAGCCTTATTGATCACATCTTCCTTGTCCCAGATCTTGGTTAGTTTCATTGCGTAGGAATACTACCCCAGGTTAAAAGGCAAGAAGGTGAAACCATGCATTGAATTTCATAATTTGTTGCCTTCCTTCACAAGAAATAAACGTGGAAAATATTTTAGACTTTGTTTGCAGTTTCAAATCGCTTAATGACTGTTATTCAGTCATACTATAACATCAGGAGATCTTGCAAGTAAAGCATCATTCATATTGGTAATTTTATCCGGTATATTCGATGAGTAATGATTCACCAGTCATCCCAAATTTCAATTTTCCATTGTCCTAATGTCAAAAGAAAAAAATGTAATGTTGCAACCGTGCATTAAAAAATAAATTTAAAAGTTTATTTCCAAATTTAGAAAATGACTTCATTTGGAGTTTTTCCTCCAATTGATCCGAAATATAAATTTTCATTTCTTTTCCCACTATTTCATTTCACTTTCTTTTGAGTATTTCAAGAATAGGGAGTTCATGTCTCAGATGTATATAACTTACTGATAATAACCTCCCCCTACCACCACGACCACCCCCTATGATATTACGATGAAACTGTATCATCCTGATAAGTTTTACTTATCTCTTCTATCCAACCATCATCATCATTTCAGTAGATGGTTACCCAAATTAAAATATAAATTATCCAAGATTAAAGAATTAAAGTATAAAATAAAACATAAGCTACCATCACCAAGATCAACCAAACTGCAACTAGATCAAGAAATAACTACAACTGAGAAAATTTGTATTGATTGTGTTGACAAATATCCTCAAGATATCAAATATCCATTCCTGGATTCGAATTCATGTATGCTTATAATATCCCATGATCCAACCCCATCACCCATTGAACCTGTTAGTCCAATGACTTTCCCCGAAGAAGAAGAGACAGAAGTAGAGGAACCTGAGCCTCCTCCTCCACGTTCTCCTAGAACTCGTGCCAGATCGCCGCCACCAAGATCAAGGTCGCCACCACAACCAATTTTGTATAAATCTCAACTCAACCATCTCAGAGCGATACGGCAAGAACCAGAAGTGTATTTCAGTGTTAGTGAACAGTATAGACTTAATAAGAATACATTTGCTAATTATTATCTTATAGATAGACGAGAGTATTTATGTCGTGATTATGAGGAATATCTCATACCTGAGATTGAAAGATTATATAATATGAACAGGAGGATTGATATTGGGATTAGAATTGTTCAGGGTTTGACTATTTTGATAATTGGTTTGCAGATTGCTAGATATTTATAACACTATTTATTTATTTATTTATTCAATTATTTCTATGTATAGAATTAGAATAGCATATAATAGAAGATTCTTTTAGATTAGTATGGCAAATGGTTTGAGACATTACTCTACTTTCCTGGGACTTGTAATCCCTTTTGAACATAAGCCTCTTGGGAAAAGAAGTATTTAATAGATTATTATTCTAGATCCCCAAGTCTAAATCTCTGGGACTTTAAATCCCTTTTGAACATAAGGCTCATTCGAAAAATTATCAAACCATTTCCCAACCAATGGCCAATCATGAATATCAATATCCAACCACTTCAAACTATTAGCCCAACCAATCAAAGAAAAATCAGCAATTGAATAATGATTACCAACAAGATATAATCCATTCTCCTTATTTCTTCTCAAAATCTCTTCATAAACCCCATAAATCCTTTTCGTATCATTTTTATATCTGTTAATCCCATATTCGATCTTTTCAGGAGCAAACACAGCAAAATGATTCGCCTGACCCTGGATAGGACCATTTTCACCCACTTGAAACATCAAATATTCAAGCTGTTTCCAATATTCCGGCGTGCCTGGTTCATAACTGAATTTTCTCTCCTTGTCATAAGTTTCAGCAAGATATTGTAAAATAGCACCAGTTTGAGAAATGGTGAGGTTGGTGTTTGGATCAACAATAGTAGGGATACGTCCGTTGGGGTTTAGGGTGATGAATGGTTCTTGTTTTTGGACACCGGTACTGATGTCGATTGGGTGGACATCATACTTGATATTCAAGGCTTCTAAGAAAATGGAGATTTTGAATCCATTGGGAGTACCCCAGGTGTATAATTGAATAGCTTTTAAGACTGATGACATTTTTGTTAAATTGTTGACTTTGTTGATTTGGAATTGGAATTAAGATGCAATTGGGATTGATTTGACTTAACTGAGTGAATTATAAATAGTAAGTCGCATTCCATCCTTGCTGTTGTAATTTCATTCGTACTCCTTATATTTTTTCAGGCTTACGGCCGTACTTCCTATTTAGGAAATATACTTTCTTCGAGATTTCTTTGACATAATTTTAAGTATGCACAACTGACAATTGAATTACCATAGATTCAGCAAGGGTAGATGGACAAGTAAGGTTCAAAAATACTGGGGGGAAGTGCGGTTTTGCCCCATTTCATACCTGAGAATGGAATGTTACACGCGGTCATCACAATGGCCATGTGAATGGATATGAAAACGGCATGAAGTATATTCAGCATAACAAACTATCAAACGTCGAGGACTCAAAAAAGCGTATAGGGATAATGATCAGTCAGATCACCAAATGGGAAGAATTGTTTATTAATTTTACAAATTCTTCTATGAATCATCAAGAGAAGCTCTCGTGGAAATTCCCCAACTTGGTCTGCGGAAGTTGATAAATGTGAAAAACATGGAAATGCATAATACAGATATTACTTTTCCTCACTGTTATTTCTCATTTCCCCACTATTTAGGTTAATCGCTAGATATTTATTTGTTTATACCACATACTATTTATTCATTCAATTATTTCTAAATAAATTATATAATTGGAATAGCATTTAATAGATTATCATTCTAGATCCCCAAGTCTAAATCTTTGGAACTTGAAATCCCTTTTGAACATAAGGCTCATTCGAAAAGTTATCAAACCATTGCCCGAGCAATGGCCAATCATGAACATCAATTTCCAATCTCTCCAAACGGCTAGCCCAACCAACCAAGGCAAAATCAACAATCGAGTAATGATTTCCGACAAGATACAACCCATTCTCCTTATTTCTTCTCAAGATCTCTTCAAAAACCCCATAAATACGCTTAGTATCATTTACATATCTTTTAACCCCATATTCAATCTTTTCAGGAGCATATAAAACAAAATGATGAGCCTGACCCTGAATAGGTCCATTTTCTGCCACTTGAAAAGTCAAATATTCAATTTGTTTCCAATATTCCGGTGTACCTTGTTCATAACTGAATTTGCGTTCTTTATCATAAGTTTCAGCAAGATATTGTAAAATAGCCCCGGTTTGAGAAATGGTGATGTTGGTGTTTGGATCAACAATAGTAGGGATACGTCCGTTTGGGTTTAAGGTGACGAAGGGGTCTTCCTTTTGGATACCGGTAGTGATGTTGATTGGGTGGACGTCATATTTGAGGTTTAATGCTTCTAAGAAGGTAGAGATTTTGAATCCGTTTGGTGTAGGCCAGGTGTATAATTGAATGGCTTTTAAGGCTGATGTCATTTTTTGTTAAATTGTGTTGGCTTTAATTATTTCTCTCAGGTGATTATGGAGGGATCAATGAAAAAAATTCAATTGGGAATATTGATTGCTTTAAGTACAATTGAACTGAATTATATTCGTAAGCCACAGTTTATGTAATTTAGTAATTTTGGTTTTTTCTTTGCAATTGGTGAAAAAGTGGAGTCCCCCAGTATTACGCTTAGTTTAAGTTACGGCTGTAATTCCTATTTAGGAAAAACTCAGTTCCCCCGAGGATTTTTTTGACATATTTTCAAATATGCACAATTGAATTATCATAGAATCCAATATGGCTAGATTAGCTTAAAGGTTGTTTAAGACTAACATGGAAGATTCATAAATACTGGCGGAAAGGGTCGGGTTTCCCAATTTCAGAAGCAAATAATGTCAATAATAAGTTGGATCACCAAGTGGGAAGACTTCCTATTGACAATTGTTCACCTGGTCAATTTCTCATGAATCCTCAACAGAAGCTCATGGGAATTCTTGATCTACAGAACTTGACAGAAATGAAACAAGCAGAAGCGGAAAAATCAAACCACCAGATATTACTTTTCCGCACTGTTATCTTTCATTTCCCTACTATTTTGGCAATTGCAAGACATTTATTTGTTTAAAAGCATACTTGTATATTCATTCAATTATTTCTATATAAATTCCATAACAGGAATAGTCTGGAAGTCTGGATATCATATAACTGGAATAGCACTTAACAGTTTATTACTCGAGATCCTTCCTGGGACTTGAAATCCCCTTTGGACATAAGGTTCTTGGGAAAAGTTATCAAACCATTTCCCGACCAATGGCCAGTCGTGAACATCAATATCCAAGTACTTCAAACTATTAGCCCAACCAACCAATGCAAAATCCGCAATTGAATAATGATTTCCAACAAGATATAATCCATTCTCCTTATTTCTTCTCAAGATCTCTTCAAAAACCCCATAAATACGCTTAGTATCATTCATATATCTATTAATCCCATATTCAATCTTTTCAGGAGCATACATTACAAAATGATGAGCCTGACCCTGGATAGGTCCATTTTCGGCCACTTGAAAAGTCAAATATTCAATTTGTTTCCAATATTCCGGCGTACCTTGTTCATAACTGAATTTTCTCTCCTTGTCATAGGTTTCAGCAAGATACTGTAAGATAGCACCCGTTTGAGAAATGGTGATGTTGGTGTTTGGATCAACAATAGTAGGGATACGTCCGTTGGGGTTTAAGGTGATGAACGGGTCTTGTTTTTGAATGCCGCTATTGATGTCGATTTTGTGGACGTCATATTTGAGACTTAATGCTTCCAAGAATGTGGAGATTTTGTATCCGTTTGGAGTTTGCCAAGTGTATAATTGAATAGCTTTTAAGACTGATGACATTTTGTGATTGGCTTTAATTATTTCTTTGGAGATTATGTAGGAATTAGAAACAAAATCATTTGGGAATATTGATTGGTTTAAATACAATCACCGAATTGTAAATTAGTAAGCCATAGCTCATAGTTCGTGTATTGTTTAGGAAAACTATAGAAGAAGTTGAGTCCCCGGATTTGGTATTTTTTTCAGTGGTGTCTACGGCCGTAATTCCTATTTAGGAAATATACTGATCCCCCGAGGATTTTTTTGATAGACCTTTCAATGCACAATTAATAATCATGATCTAGTGAACAGTACTGGAAGAATACGAGAGTTTTATTGAAATTTGTGAGAACAATGAAGTTGGCTGAATAGTGAAAGAACTAGTCCCCGTCTAACATGAATCGACCGAGCGAATGTATATTGGAATTCCGAGATGAACCAAAGTTCAATGTTGTATATAATCTAAGAAGATAGATAGTTGTTCCCCAACCAAATCCCAAAACCTCTAAAGGGAGGATCCACAGGTATTTATCCTCGAGTCCTAAACAAACGGGGAAGGTAGCGGACGAATCGAAGCTTTTCAGAAATCAACTGTAGTGTAACAAGTTACACACAGGAACCACTTCCGGAACTTAGCCATACAACACACTCACTAACGGCCGACGAAAGTCTATAGTCTCCGTGATTACTCCTATCAGGAAGGAGCACATAACCACTCCTTACGGGTAGGATCCTGACGATGGTTGGTTAAGATCGGAATAGTAGTGAATCTCAAATGGAAATGTCAGATACTCGAGGTAAGTCATTGTTTCAAGTTTGGAGATGGAAATTTAATGTTTTCAGAATGACGATGTGGATATCGACATGAAAATTAACAAGGTACCATTAACGAAAACTTGAAATCCTAGAGCGCAGTGTCAACTTTTTGGATGCAGTCGAAGCTGTCGATCTTTAGCTTCTCTATTGGCTATACCTATTACCACAATAAAGTCTTTCCAAAAGTATTTTGAATCATTCAAATCAGATTACCAAAAAAGACAACCATCAATTGGATCACCAGGGAAAAATCGTTTAGAAACATTATTTTGATAAAATGTCGACCCACCAGTTCAACATCTCATTCATCAATCAAATTCCGCAACAAACCTCAATATCAAAACCTTAATCAACTAACCAACCTACTTTGTAATATCAAGGAAAAATGCATAGTCAAACCCCAGATATTAATTCTCATTTTTCCGCACTTTATTATTTACATATTTATTTGTCCCACTTATTTTTCCGCACTTTTCACTCCCATACACGCATACACTCTATTCATCTATGATGGATGCATGCATGTGTAATCTGGATGATCTTAAGCCTATATAATACACTCCGTTATCGTATGATTTATTTTTCGATCTATGATTTCATCGGTCTTTGTTGATTCTTGTCCGCGAATCTAAGCCTAATCCCCCGCGTTGTTTAGCATGTCCTAGTTTTCCATTTAAATTGAATAACTACAATATGGAAAAATAGGTGGCGCTTCTTCCGTCCATTATTGGGCCCATTATCGCCAAAACCAAAACCAAAAACACAGATCTGTATTATTTGAAAGCTATGGCATGATGGGTGGAAAAATAAAAGCGATTATCATCGATACATAGGCATATATGACATGTGGGCAATAAATATTTCATATATTTAGGCAAATAAGAGATCGGCTCGGTTGATATAAAAATTATTAAGGCGTAATTATACCTCTCGTATATCTACTACTACTGGTATTTTCTAGTACACTCTAAGAATTATTATTATTAGGGGGATTAATAAATCTCTGATAACAAGTAAAAAAATGCAAAGAAAATCCTCTTCTTTCGACACCCCAGATCAAGAAAAAAGAAAAGTGATTTATTGGATCTGGTTCACAAAATTAGCTTTTTGCGGAAAAGTCGAACTAGAAACAGAAGATTGAAATATCAGGCGATTTTTAATTTCTGATAGACATTTTGTGACACACAGATATACAGAGATGAAAAGAAATGGCTTGATAGATAGATAGATAGAAAAATTCAACTGGATCGGTATATTACGGACCGGAACAAAGTCCGTCTAGTCAAAGACAAAGAAGATGTGTGGGATATGCCCCTCCCCCGCTTTGAAGGGTTCGCACACATACACACAACTCCGAAGATTATTTTTGAGATGATGATGGAAAGGTGAAGGTAATACGATTTTGTGGAGTAATAATGTAGAATATCCGTGTGGAACTTACTAAGCAAACAATTTGATTGCACGAGGCACAGATTTTGACACATTGTTCGACACGGAAAAAGCAAAAAATGTAAATATTATTTTTTAATTCAGGGCGCGGATTTGTAAATAGTGCTAGTACTAAAAAACTGTAATATTGGGAAGAACGCGGAATAACCAAATGGAGAGTATTTTTTTCTTTTTCAATGTAAAATCGGTGATTTGAGTGGGGTTTCTTTTTAGTCCGACGATTAGCAATTAAATAAAAAAAAAATTCAAGCCGATGGATGGAGAGACACATAGATTTTGAAATAATATATAAATGACATTCAGATTCCTCAAAAATTTTCAAAATTCAAATTCTATTCTTTCTTACTCATCAATAATCTCAAACTAACAGTTTAGATAATAATCTCCAATAACAAAAAGCAACAAACAACAATAATGTCTCAACAATTTACTGATTACGTCAAGGAATCCTTTGGTGCCAAAGCTACTCCAAAAGCCAGAAGAATTCTCACTTCTTTAATCCAACATATCCATGATTTCACCAGAGAAAACCACATCACCGTTGACGAATGGATGTATGGTGTTAATTTCATCAACAGAATTGGTCAAATGTCCGACAACAAAAGAAATGAAGGTATTTTAGTTTCCGATGTTCTTGGATTAGAAGCCTTAGTTGACACTTTAACTCATATGTCTGATAACGCCGGTATTACTTCTTCTGCCATTATTGGTCCATTCTATCGTGAAAACTCCCCAGAATACCCATATGGTGGTTCTATTATCCAAAAAGAAGTTGGTGGTGAAAAGACTTGGGTTAGTGGTACTGTTACTGATGTTAATGGTAAACCTTTGGTTGGTGCTAAAGTTGAAGTTTGGCATTGTGCTCCAAATGGTTTGTATGAACAACAAGATCCAGATCAACCTGAATATAACTTAAGAGGTACTGTTTATACTAATGAAGAAGGTAAATATGCTTTTGTTTGTTTAAGACCAACTGCTTATCCAATTCCATACGATGGACCAGCTGGTGATTTATTACAAATGATGGATAGACACCCAATGAGACCAGGTCATATTCATTGGATGGTTTCTGCTCCAGAACACCATACTTTAGTTACCCAAATCTATGACCGTGATTGTAAATATACTAAAGATGATTCCGTCTTTGCCGTTAAGGAAGATATCATTGTTGATTTCAAGAAGGTTACTGCTGATGATCCAGAATTAGGTGACAAGGGTGTTCTTAACAGATTAGATTACGATATTGTTTTAACTTTAGAAGAAGAAGTTCAAAAGGTTAGAGCTAAGGCTACTGAAAAGCACAAGAACATTGAAGCTGAATTAGAAGCTCACCATAAGGCTGTTGCTGAAAAGTTAGCTAACATGAAGGTTTAAGGATGTTTCAAACAAAGCTGAGAAGTTTAATTTAGTATATAAATTAGGATTTTTCGGATTTGAGCTGGACTTGAGTCTCTTTATTCCCCATTTCTAAACTGTTTGTTAGAGATTACTTATTTATAGTTTATAGTTTATTATTATATATGAAAAATACAAGAAAAATACATTTATATTATTCATCGTTGACCGGTAGTTTCATTTCTATATACTTAAGAGGGTAACTACTCCCCTAATACAGGAAGATGAAAGGGAATCCTTCAGGGGTGCCTGCCATAAGAAGGGAAGCAGATAGTCAGACAGGCAGAGAAACTGGGGAAGATCAAAGGTAGAATTGACAACTAACCGGTTGGATGTCTAGAGTATGACATAAGATTTATTGGACCAACTCCCATTGGTTGAGAATCAGCAAAGGGGGCACCCCATGTATGGAGAATATAGGGCCAAGAACCTAACTTAACCGGAGATGTAGTCGCTTTTTCCTACATACTTCGGTTTGAAGTTCCACTACGTGCATATTATTCTGCCAGCCAGCTATAACAAAGGCTCCTTGCTATTGTTTTATTGAGAATATAGGGCCAAGAACCTAACTTAACCGGAGATGTAGTAATCTTCTCCTAAATACTTTGGTTTGTAGTTCCACTAAGCGCATATTCTGCCAGCTATAACAAAGGCTCCATCATATTGTCTTGCAGATGAGAGAATCACCGAGCCATTTTTTAAAGAGATAATAACAATATCGGTACAAAGCGGAGGATAATAATTAAGTGGCTGGAAAATATTTATATGTATGATTAAAAAATAAAATATTATTTATTTTTTCTGATTTATTTCTCAGATTTCCCCCCTCCCCACATTGCATACATAATAAATAAATAATATTTCTTAGTTATTAACCAGAGAGAGATATTTAACGACATGGAAAGATACACTATACTTGACCAGATCGGCTCGGCCTAAATATTTATACGCATATGCAATGAAATAAAAAATGTCTCCCTTTTGATGCATTTATATCTGCAAAGAATGTATGCTCTTGTGTAATAGAGAGTACATACGGACTAATACAAAACTCATTGTTTACTGCAATGGGGAGATGCATCCGTAAGAACCCCAACATGAATTATCTAAGCATGTAAATACAACTCCGAATTTATAAAGCTCGTGATTATATAGAATAATTAACCATTACAACATATAGTGAGAACTTGTGGTTTTTGTTTTGTGGAAGGGTCCGACCGGAGCTAAAATTAAGGTTGGGGTAAATCTAGTATTTCCGTAAAAATTTGCCCCACTTCCAAGAGTTTATTTTAGGGTCCTCCATAGCTTGGGTGTTTTTTTTCTAACCGTTCTGATTCCTATACTAACAACCAAACAATTGAAAGAGATACACATATATTCAACTAGTTTAATGTCTCCTATTCAAATTGAGGTGATACTTATTATTATTTCAATTGGGCTTAGTAATTAATTTTTGATTTGTGTGTTAAATAAAATATTTTTTAAGAATGACCTGAAAGACATTTTTTATTTTCTAAGCAAAAAAGAAATATTTTTCTTTGTTGAATCTCTCTTTTTTTTTTGTTTTTTTTGGAGACACTTATTAATTAATAATTAGACAGACAGAAGAAGAAGAATAAGTGACCTAAATTATTTTTATAAAAAACTTCCCATCGTAATTTTAATACAATCCAATCCAAACAGTCAGACAGACAATTAATAAATTAATTTTCTTTAATGGAAATTTGTCAATTTTAGATTTGTCATTTTCTAACGGGTTTATTTTTATTTCCATTTCCATTCAGACAGTTTCTGAACTTTGATACATCAAAGACAAAGAGAGAGAGAGTAAACCCATCAGTCAGTCAGACAATCAGACAGCCAGAGAGACAGACGTACAGTCGCACATACATCCAGACAGACATCCAGACAGACAGACATAGTGTAAATAAAGATGGAATCCAAGATTGAACCAAAGACATCCAACATTTCAATAATCAAGAAAGATTCAGTTAGTGATGGTACAACTCAATTTATTACAACTAATGAACCAAGAAAGAAAGTAAGTAAAGCATGTGATTATTGTAAGAAAAGGAAATATAAATGTAGTGGAATTGCACCATGTAATCTTTGTACTAAGAAGAAGATTCAATGTCAATTCAGTAGCATTGATGGTAGAAGTAAGAAAGGAAGTATCACCAGACATCATAACCAACAACAACGAGAACTACAACAACAACAAGAAGCATCAAGAACAACGATGATGACATCCAGTCGATCAAATGGATCAACCAATTCAACTGTAACAGATACAACCAGTCAAATATCAAGACATGAATTACCAATAATGGAAGTATCTCCAGGTACAATACGATATGATCCAACAGTACCTCAACAACAAATGTCAATTGGTCAACAACGAATCTATCCAACTCAAGTTCCATTCCCTCACTATCAAGAATATCAACCATCACAACAACAACAACACCAACTACCACCACCTCCACAACTAAACCAGAATGGAAGAAGCGGATACACACCCCTCCAACCCACCTTTTCATCCATCTCATCAATCAACACCACCACAACAGCACCATTACCACCACCAGTACCTTCCTCATCCCGAATGGACAATACCAATACAACATCCAGTAATAATTCAAATGCAAGCACTTCCATATCAAATCCATCTCCCGGATCAAATGATGGAAGATTAACCCCAGGGGGGTCGGATCGGTATATTCCAAAAAGCTTACAACCTTTGTTATCATTCCCATTAGAGGAAACAAAGGGAGCAGGGAGGGAGAAGGATGATAGTAGTGGCACGACTTCCAATTCAGAAGAGGATGATGAGGCGGAGCCGAATAATAAGACACAGGAAGGTGGTGGTGTGCAGATTGAGAAATCGATTTCGGGGAATAGTCTGAATGGAATAAGAGATGGGGATGAAGTTGTGAGAAAGAGGCGAAGATCGGAATTGAGTGATCATAGTGATAGTAGAAAGCGACAGGAACACCAGCAACAGTCGCAAGAGGTCCTGGGAGGAGGCAGTGGAGGAGGGAGTGTTACTTCCCCAACGGGTAGTACTAAAAGTGCTGGCGCAGCTTCTGAAACATCAGGTCCGAAACCAAAAAAGGGATTATCAAATGATAGAGGTAAAAGCACGAGATTATTATATGATTCAGCCGGTAATCTCCGATACATCGGAGAAAGCAGTCCACTATCCCTCCTATTCGATTGTCGTAACATCTTCACCGCCACCATCGGACAATCAGAATTCACCGGTGATCCTCAGGGGGTAAATATAATCGATGGTGCTGGGATCATAAATCAAAGAACCCCCATGCAATTACCCAAACGGGAACATTGTAATATCATGGTGAAATTCTTTGAAAATAACATAAATCAAACCTGGTACGTCTTCAACATGAAACATTTCAAAGTCTACGTCGTTGACTACATCTATGACAACCCCATCAGGGCTGAACCGGAAAAACTCGCGCTATTACATCTCGTCCTCGCCGTGGGGTTATTATTCGCCGAAAAAGCCCAAAACTACCTCATTGAAGAACTCGAACCCACAAAAGTCACCAGTATGGATTTCTTTGAGAGTGGGTTTAATCTAATGCGAAACATCATCGATGATGGGAAATTATGGCTCCTGCAGGCCTATTTCTTGATTTATTTCTATTATCAATCCACCTCCAAGAGAAGTTCAAGTTGGTTGATGTTAAGTACTGCAATTAGGAATGCTCAGGCGTTGGGATTACATCGAAAAGTCATAAATGAATCATTCCGAGATCAGGATTATATCACCCATAGAAGAAAATTATGGAAGAGTTTATATATTTGTGATCGAATTTCTTCGATTTTATTGGGGAGACCATTGTTGATTAGTGATTATGATTGGGATGATTTTGAATTTGGGAATAATACTATGGTTTATCATGTGGATGGGAGTGTGAATTTGGTAGATACTTGTTTGAATCAAAATGCTCATTTGGCAAGCATATTGGGCAAGATTATTCAACATTTTTATATTGATGGGATTGTTGATTTAAGAAGAGCGGAAAGGATAGCTATTGATTTGAAATTATGGTCGATTAATCTACCGTCGGATGTTCAGATTGATAAGATGTTAGTTGATTATCGTCCTAATCATGCCCCATCGCCTACTGATGAAGCAGTGAGGAATATCAAGCGAGATAATTATTCTTTGTTGTTGATGCATATGTCACAATTATATGGGATTATGTTATTGGGAAAACCGTTTTTCATGTATCAATTATTTAAAAGAAAGAATGAGGCACCGAATTATCATAGTAGGAGAAGTAAACAAGAAGCAATCATGTCTAATTTTTGTTCCGCCAGTATTAAATCTTCAGTATTAATGATTCAATTGATTCATTTTTATAAAGAACATAATCCACAAAGAATGGAACTGTACGTCACCGTGAATTGTTGCTTCAAGGCAGCATTGATACTTGGATTGACGATCTTGTATAGACAGACTAATGAATATGAACCCGATGAATATACTATTGATATCTTAGCCGAGAAATTAATGATTGCGAAATCGATTTTGTTGTTTTATAGTAGTGTTAGTGCCACATCGGCCAGGTTCCATAGTATTATCACCAAGATGTACAAGGCATTAGAAACCGCATTCAGACAACCCAAGAAACAACCCACCACCAAGAAGTCAGAACCAGTGTTCCAACCACAACAATATTCAACATATCCAATGAGAAGCATAAGTGAACACACCCAAATCCCAATCCCAACCCCATTTCAACAAAACGGCTCACCCATGGTCTCAACCCCATTCCTATCACACACCCACTCCCACCGCACCCAACCAGGTGGACATCAACATCCCTTACAACAAGAACAAACCCAAACATCAGACCTAAACCTAGATCAAGGCTTCGAAAGCCCGGAATCCGTCACTTCTAACCCGCCAACACAATTTGCTAGGGGTGCTGGGATTGTTCAATCACAACTCCAATCCCCACTGAGTTTCCCCACGACGTTTGAGATTGCCACCACGAGTGAATTAGAGAATTTGATGAATTTTCAACAGTTTTTTGTGCCTTCAGTTACGAATTCGTTGATGTCTGGACAAGAAGGCGGACGAAAACCACAAGAGAGACGAGAAGAGGAGGGGAATAACAATGGTACTGGTGGTGCGGTTGGTGTGAATGGTGGCGGAGTAGGAGAACAGACGTTGGATGCGTTTATGTATAATATCGGTATTAATGATTTACTTTTTGAAGGAAGTACCCATCTCAACTAAAAAAAACCAAACTTGTATTAATTACTCTATATAAATAATAATTGTATAAATAATAATATATAATGATTAAATGAATTCTTTAATAGCTTTCAAAACTGCCTCATCATCTTCAATAGCAATCCAATGTCCCACATCAAGTTCCACAAGACTCTTATTCGTCAATCCATTGGCAATCTCTTCCACACATCCCGTCCAAGGACTGGTCATATCTTGTTTTCCATAAATTATCAAAACCGGTTTTTCAACTTTACTATAATCAAAATCATAATCCATTCCACTGGCAATAGCATGACAATTGGCAATATATCCCTCCACTGTCTGACTTTGCAAAAGTTGTCTAATATATGATTTCCTGAATCCGGAACACTTATCCCCCGTGGCGGCATTTGGGATATTGTTGGAGAAATCAATTAAGGATGGTTTGACATTCAATGCTTGAATACGGTCCAAGAAAATCTGGGTGAGTTTTGCCGTGGGGTGAACGGGTCCAATAAGGACGTTTTTGATGATGTTGAGTTTGGTGGAGTGGAAGATGTTTATATAATTGACCAACATCCCGGACATTGAGTGTCCAATCAAAACAATTTTGGAGTCCTGGAGTTGGAGTTCATGGATGGTGGAGATGACGTTTTGGGATAAGTCTTCAAGAGTGAGTTTTGGGCGGTTTAATTTGGATTGGTTGGCACCTTCATGATCGAGTAATAAGACGTTGTGGGTGGAGGATAAGGCTGTGGCTATGGAGTAGTAGAAGTTTTGGGATGATCCGAGACCGTGTAAGAAGACCAAGAGGGTGGAGGTTGGGACCGGGGATTTGATTAAGGTGTAGAATTGGTTAGTGGAGGTGAAAGCAGCAATCATTGTTAGGTTGTCTATATCGGTATCAACTATAATCTTAGCGTTTGATAGTATTGGTTATAAGAAGAAGAAGATGAAGAAGAAATCGATGGATTTGATATCTGAGGAATCGTGGGGGATCAACATGAAAATTCCGGAAATGAAAGAAAAATCCCGATTACGGATATTCTCTTTTTGGAAAACCCGGGGTGATGACATTGGTAGCCCCCACAAAAACCAAATCCGCAAACAAATTCGAATGTGTTGATTTGTCAATGTTCCCCTGAACTCTGAAAATCCGTTCCTAAGAGCTTAGTAAGCATTAATCATCATTGTCTTCGGCGATTGGAATCCTTATCTGAATAAAAAATTCCACTGTGGAAAATTAGAAAATCCTATTGTTATCCGATTCTCAACATTTTTCAGTCCATCGAAAAGAAATATCATCAATTTCAATTTTCTTCCTCTTCATATTGAATGAACATATCAAGACTCATATCAACCCGAACCATCCACACAATGACTAACTACTCCCCCACCCTCGCCACCAACACCAAATTCCAAGACTTCGTCGTCTCCTTCTACAAAACCTCCGACACCGCCCCTCCATCATCCCCATCAGTCGACCCATATCTCCAATTCTTCACCCCTGAAGCACCATTAACAATGGCATCCAAACGTGTCGTTGGCCATTCTGAAATCACAGAATTGAGAAAGGGGATGTGGACCTCCGTGACCAAGAGACATCATGTGGTTGAGAATGTTGCTAGTGTTGACGATGAGACTGTGTTGGTGAATGGATATGTTGATTATAGATTGATTAATAACAAGGATATAACTACTGAATGGGCTGCTATTATGAAGTTGACTAAGAGTGAGGAAGGCGAATATAAGATGAAGTTCTATCAAGTGTATTTGGATCCTAGTGTTGCTGCTAAAGCTTTAACTGAATAGATTGAGTATCTCTGTATCTCTTAAGAAGAGAACCTGTGTATAGAGTATAGTGTGTATATTTATTTTTTAATATATGATGGAGTCGTTACTATAACAACCAGCAAAATTATGCATGCTGTCATATTACAGATTGGGTATTTCCGTACTTGCTTGGTAGTGCGTCAAATTGAGTGGGACAAAAAGAAATATAACGGAAATATCTCATCCTCATCTTTTACGGCCCGAATAATTTTTCCATAAAGTTGTTTACGAATGATGAAAAAGAAATCCATATCCGCGATATTACTAATAAACTCCTCCTCAATATAGATACTCGGTGTTATTGAATACCGGAGATACTTTCTTCCTGGAATTATTTTATGATTAATAAATCCTTGTAATTCCTGTTTAAATTATTTCTTAACTTCTGTTTTCTTTCTTCCTACTCACTAGCTATCATCATCATTACCTTTCGCTAAACCAACCAACCTACCCATTATGACTGTTGATTATTCCGCCTTAGAAGAAACAGAAAGAATCTTCTCAACATTAATAAATTCCAATCTTATTCCAGAAGAATTAAAATCCAAAGCAAAGCAAATCAAATTCTATAATGAACGTAAGAACTTAAGTGTCCCATGTCCATTAAAACAAACCGAAATGATCTCCGCCTTAAAGGCCTTAGAAGCAACCGTCGCTCTCGCAATCTCCGAAGAAAGATATGGTAAAACTGAAGATCAATGTAAGATTGATTTACAACATGCTTTATTATTCTTATTCTCCACTTATTGTTCCAGTGTGAATGGGTTTTTCAAGGGGGATAAATATGAAGTTCTCAAATATTTGAAACAAACTGATTTAAACCAAGCACAAAGTGATCCATATCGTAGAATGTCTGCCAATTTATACAGAACAAAAGAGGGAAATAGATATTATCACATTCATGGATCCTTGGAAGCTTCAACTACTTTGAATATGATTGGATTACCAGCTTTTATTCCCGGATTTACTGATTATGAAGCTATTGTGAAGAAATACCAGGATGTTTTGGATGAATATACTTGTGATGAATTAGAAGCTTTGAATACCAAAAATAATCAAGCTGGGGTTGAAGCTTTTAAACCAGAAGAATTTTTACAAACTCCTCATGGTAAGACTATTAGTAATACTCCTGAATATGAAGTTGATACTTTAGAAACCACCACTCCTCCAGTTCCATTTGTTCCAAGTTCTAATAAGAAATTATTGGAAGGAATTAAAGTATTGGAATTATGTAGAATTATTGCTGGTCCTACTATTGGGAAAATCTTAGCTGAATATGGTGCCACCGTTATCAAAGTCACCAGTGATGAAACTTTACCAGATGTTCCATTCTTCCAAGTTGATGGAAATATGGGTAAACATACCACTAATTTAAATTTAAAGAATGCTGAAGATAGAATCAAATTCGAAGCCTTATTAGCTGATGCTGATATTGTTATTGATGGATATCGTGCCGGTGCGATTGAAAAATTAGGTTATGGTCCTAAAAAATTAGCTGAATTAGGTATTGCTAGAGGAAAAGGATATATCTATGGATCTGAAAATTGTTTTGGATTAACTGGAGAATGGTCTCATCGTGCTGGTTGGCAACAAATTGCCGATTGTGCTTCCGGTGTAGCTTGGATTCAAGGTCAATCTTTGGGTAAGGATGAACCAATGGTTCCACCATTCCCAATGAGTGATTATGGTACTGGATGTATGGTTGCCATTGCTATTTTGGTAGCGATTTATAAACGTAATAAGTATGGTGGAAGTTATTGGGCTAAATCTTCATTAGTTCAATATGATTTATTATTAATGAATCAAGGTCAATATCCAAAAGAGATTTGGGAATCTCAAGTGATTAATAATCCTATTTTTGCTGATTTCTTAAAGTTGAATTATTATGATTCAGTTGATAGAATTAGTAATACTGCCTTGAGGGCTTTATTGGTTCAACAACCTGATATTTTAAAGAATGATCATTATTTCACTTCAATGGAATCAGAAGGGTTCAAGGGAACTATTAGAGTTTTAAGACCAGTTTGTGAGTTTGATAATCTTGAATTGGGATATAGATGTGTTAGTAGACCAAATGGTTCTGATTCTCCTGAATGGTGGTAGATCCTTACCATTACCCATTAGTTCATTATTAAATTGCATATTTTCATATTTATTTAAATCAGAGTTATTTATAAAATTGTATAAACAGAATATTATAAACAGAATATTATAAAATAAAATAAAAAAAAGTAACGTTGTATTTTTTGAAATTTAGCTTGTGTACTGCTTGTAGTTTTGTAAGTCTAGACTAGAGAAGATGAGATATCATTTGTCATCAAATGATGTAGTTGAATTATATGTGGAGGAATTACAACAATATTACTCCACTTACTGATTAAGAAGAAAGAGAACAATCTATGAACCCGAGGTATAAGAGAAAGACAAACGATAAACGACAATTGTCTGCCTTGTATTATTTGATAGATATTGTTTAATAGGAAACAATAACCGAATGCTCCATGTTGCCGAATTCATATCTGATTTGAAGATCTACATGTATTTATATTCACAGGTTTAGCCCTAAAATATCAGATCTCCGGAATTACTTACTAAATTAAGAATAACGCAACGTCGTGCGACTGAAACGTTTTAGTACCCGTTGTCTAATAAGGAATTCTCTATGCGGTTCATGTACAACACAAACGCGCGTTTTATGAATTAGCACAGACATATACCATTACACAATATTGAAACAATGTAAATCTAGATCATTCGGAAATGTACTCGGAAAGTACAAAATAATTATTGGTGCCTTATAAGTCATTGTTCTTGTTGCTTAAAAGGGAAATCAACCCCCCCACGTCCGAGATCTACAAACGACTACAAAGAGATCTTACTGTGTCTCTCTCTCTTATTCTTAACATAGCCCCCCCATACTTTGTACTATTCGCTAATTCTTCTATACGAAAGGTTATATGAGTCAAGGCGGAAGAGAGTTTCCTGTCTCTCTCTGTTCCGTCCCTGTCACAACTTTAACTACTTCTTCTTCCATCTTCTATTTTTTTTCTCTTTCTCTTCTTACTTTGTCTCTTTTTTCAAAAGGGTTCATATTCATTTTCCTGTCGTATATATCACTTGACACACACATACACATACACATCCAGACATATTGTTTATCGGTATACTCATCATACAGAATACAAAGCATTCTTCTATTACGTACAAAGAATCAATAGATACAAAGAAAAGCCATTCTCCTCCTCTTTCCCCCAAATTTTTCAATTTCTTTTTTTTTTTTATTCCCGATATTTGAACCGAGGTTAAGTTTATAAAATAAAAGAATAAAAAGACTTTCAATTCCAATTCCATATAATTCATAAGATTCTCCTAACTAGCCAATAAGCTTTTAAAAGAAAATGGATTCATCATCAATTGAAAGAACTAAAGTATCACGTGCTTGTGATTATTGTAAAAAGAGGAAATTTAAATGTAGTGGAATTACACCATGTGATTTATGTTTAAAGAAATCAATTGAATGTACTTTTAGTATAATTGATAGAAGAACTATACGACGTAAGAATAAAAAGAGAACTACTAAGAATAATATCACTAAGAATAAGATTAGTAAAGATGATACAATAATAGATAAACATATCTTGAAGATCTTATCTAAAAAGAATAATATTCCAAAACATTATCAACCGTTACTTACTTTCCCTTTACATAAAGTAGACGCTACAACAACTAAGGATGAGGACGAGGATGAGGATGAACATGAAGGTATAGATGAAGATAGACAAGATCATGAAGAAATCCTCAACAATAACCCCGTCTCCAAACACAATCCAGCTGCAGCATTATGCAACGATGGAGACAATGGAATATGCGAAGACGGTACCCTTGAAGAAGAAGACGACAGCAACAACCAACCAGAAGATTCCAAAGACTCTATACCCAAACCAAAGAACCCAACACAAAAAGAATTAGACGCATTATTAGCCGGTACCACCAAACAATCATCATCATCATCAAAACAGCGAGAACCACCAAGAGTCTTATATGATTCAACCGGAAATTTACGATATTTCGGTGAAAGTTCCCCCCTTGCATTTTTATTCGAATGTAGAAAAATCTTTAGTGATAGAATTGGAGAACTGGCATTCACATCCAATCAATCCAATGTAGAAATCACCGATATACCCGATGAATCAAGTGATGCTATACAAGTTGAATTACCCACTCGAGATATTTGTGATTATTTGGTGAATATTTTCTTTATGAACATATCTCAAGCATGTTATTTATTCGACATGAACCATTTCGTACTCAATGTTGTTGATTTCGTATATGATAACAAACACCCCGATTCATCCGCCACGTCGCCACCTCCACCTGAGAAAATCGCTTTGTTGTATTTAGTTATCGGACTCGGATTGACATATGCGGAATTATCCCTGGATGATATAATTCAACAAATCCCCAATCCGACAATCATGACCGGTAAGGCATATTTCGAATTCGGAATGTATTTAACCAAAAAACACATGAATAATGGCAGATTATGGATAACTGAAGCTTGTATAATTGCGTTTTATTATTATCAATCGGTCCAACAACGAAACACGGCTTGGTTGATGTTAGGTATGGCAATTAGAAACGCTCAAGCTTTAGGATTACATCGAAAATTCATTAATGAATCATTTCGTGATCAAGGATATATTAGACATAGGAGAAAATTGTTTAAGAGTCTTTATGTGAATGATCGAATTGCGTCGATTTTGGTGGGGAGACCATTGATTATTGATGATTATGATTGGGATGATTTTGATAATGAAGATATTTATGAATATGATACTCTGGGGAAACCGATAAAATATCAACGGATAACTTGTTTGATTGAGGCTACTAAGATTGCAAGACTAAATGGGAAGATTGTCAGGAATTTCTACGTTGATGGGATTTTGAATCCTTATAAAGCGGAGAAACTCGCTATTGAATCAAAAATATTATCACTTAATTTACCACGAAGTATTCAGATTGATCAAGTTGTTGAGAATAATTTAGTTCCCAATACTAATAATGAACAATTGATCAGAGATACCAAGATCCCATTGTTGTTAGTCCATTTGTCTCAACTATATGGAATAGTCCTCCTTTGTCGTCCATTTTTCATGTATTTAGTCTTTCACAAAAAGAAAAAGAAAGCATTTACCAAAAAACCAAAATCTCGTCAAGATATTGCCCTTTGCAATTTCTGTAAAGCAACCGTCAAATCATCATCCCTTGTCATCCAATTAATAGATTATTATATAGGATATATCCGTTTCCTCCCACAACGTGTTGAATCGAATGGAATTATCCATTGCTGTTTAATGGCGGCATTAGTTATCGGATTATCGATATTATATTTTGAATTGAATCAATATACTGAAGAAGAAGGATATCTGGCCCGAAAACAAATGGAATATTTAAATTCAGCAAAAATGGTATTTGAATTCTATTCGAAATCAAATCCAATATCAAAAAGATTTTATATAATTGTGGATGATATGCAAAAAGCATTAATGGAAAGGTTTGAATTGGATTTGAATGGGAATAAATTATCCATGGTCCCACCAACAGCACCTACATTTACAACAACCACAACCAATACTTCCCCAACGACAGCCAACACCTCCGTAACAACTACTATTCCAGAACAACAACCACCGGTTGCACCTCCAATCATCGCCGCCCCAATTCCAACCCAGCCCGTCCAACCCCAATTCGATCCCCTCCTCAAACAACAACCACAACCTAACTTCATCCCACCACCACCACCACCTCATCCAATTCCATTCCATGCAGCCCATGATCAGCACGATTATGTCACGTTCAATGAAGACTACGACAATTTTATCGATTCATTTGGAGCCCTACTCCCTATGGCAACTATGAGTCAGAGCATAAATCCAAAAATCCCCCTCATGATCAATCATCACCACCATCAGCATCATCAATTTCAATCATATTCGAATCCGAATCTGTCGTCATCGCCTACTACTTCGGATTCTAGTCGGGAAGGTCAGATTGTGAATAATGGTGGGAATGGGAGTGGGAATGGATCGGGGACGGTGAAAAGGGAACCGTTGGATATGTTTATGTATAGTGTTGGTGTTAATGATGTGTTATATGATGGACATGTTTAGTTTATAGTCTTTCTGATTTTTTAATAAATTGTAATAAGAAAAGATGATTATTTCTCTAGGAAAGGTCATTATTGTAATTACAGAATAAATAAGTTTTAATAATATTATAAATAAATACAGTTTTTAAATACATAGCCAACAAACAACATCACTATAAAACAACAGAAACAAGTAGGATATATAATTATCTATCCCATTAATCGTGATTCATTTTCATTCAAGAATTTTCTAATTTGTGCCAAACTACCACCCAATTTCTTAAATATACAAACTTTAATATTGAAATCATAAACATAATTCAAAACAATCTCACCAATCTTTAAAATATAAATCGTATTCTCCAAACTCTTATCACTACCAGGTTGTTCACCACCACCAGTACTAGATCCTCCATTGTATAAATGTAAATTAGTAAAATCTTGTTCTAACTTCAAAGCCATACTACTTGCAATAGTGCCAGCACCACCTGCAGCAGCAGCAGCAGCAGTCTGAAGCTTGACCTTAAGATAATTTTCAATCTTTTCTAATAATTTCAAAACCATACTAAATCTTTGATTCAAAGCAAAGATTAAATCGGGATTATTGTTATTGTTGCCAGGAGAATAAGCAGCATGTCCAGTATTATTATATTCATTCTTCTTTAATATATAAATTGAAAAGATTGCCAAGATTGTAAATACATGGAATAACATTTGTGAATGAACTAAATTACTTGAAGAACTAAATTCTTCAATTATTCTTAAATGAATATTCTTTTCAAATATAGCCAAACTATTTTCTTTATTCTCATGTAAATTATTCTCATCAGTGAATAATGCTGAGACTTGTTTATTATCATCATGAATGAAATTTCCATTATTATTATTCAAATATCCAAAATCAGTACTAAATGACGACTTTGTATCCATAGAAGTGTGTTGCAGCTGATGATGATGATCAGGTATATCTTCCGATTTAAATAAAACCAACTTAATAATCATCATACAACAATCAATAATCTTCAAATAATCATAATCATCAATTGGATTAGATGAATTACCAGGACTATTATCAATTAATACTTTATTAAAATTTCTGGTCAATTCTTCAAAATTACGTAACCAACTTTGTTCTTTAACTAATTTAAAATCAATTAATGATGAAATCTTAGTATAACTTGCTAATAAAACATAATCCAATTTTTCAAAATCTTTATGAATTCTTGAATCATTATTAATGGTAGGTAAGAATTTAGCCAATTCATCCAAAATCTTAAATACATCAATCTTTTTCATTTCTTGATATTGCTTTATTTCATATAATCCATGCACCAAACAAATGAAACCATATCTACTTAATTTCGATAATTGATTAATAATCTTTTGTTCAACATCTTGCAGAAGGGTTTTATCAGGATTACCAGCTTTGGTTAAATTCAATAATAAATTCTTAAATATGATAGGTTCACTAGAATTTAAATAATTCAGTAATGTCTTATTATTCTTTTGTCCGAATTCTTGAAATTCTTGATAATTCTTAAAACTCCATAATATTTCATCATCTTGATTCGAAATACATAAATTATTCAAATCATTCAGGGATAAGGTTAATGGAACATTATACATCATCAACAAAAAATTAGTTAATCGATAAATCATAAATACAATTCTCACTTGTGATTGAATATTAATATTATTCTTAAATTTCATTTCATCATTATGATTACATGAAAATAATGACATACCACCAGCATCATCAGAACCACCATGACCACCACCAGAAGAAGACAACTTATTATAAATCTCTTCATCCTCTCCATTAATACTAAACAATATAACCCGATTACTTCTAATACTAGTCTTAACCAATGAATTCAATGCATTCAATTGACGAATCACAATATAGACATTATTCTCATTATCAGAAAACAACCCATAAATAACCGACAAAGTCAATGATTGAATCAACCATAATGGATTCACAGTAGAACTATTATTATCCCCCTTCTCCTTCTTACTCTCATCACTATTACCACCACCAACTGAATTCTTCCGACTTTCCAAATATATATGAATAGTTCTTCTAGAGGCTTCATATAAATGTTCAGCATCATTCTTATTATTGGCCAATAATGCACCCATAGTGGCAATTAATAAAGGTAAACAAACTCGAGCACTTTCATTATTCATATCTTCATTCGAAGTCATATTCATAATTTCATATTCATTTAATTTGGAAATATGTATAAATGGGAAATGACTAAGAAATACTTGGATGAATGTTGTAAGATAAAATTCCAATTTTTCATTTGATGGGATTGTTGGAGTCATAATGCCACTGATTGGATATTTACCTAATGCTTTATTAATCATATGCCTCATATGATTGGTAAACAATTTATTCCGGGAATAATTATTCAATTTCAATCTATTCATCATTGCATGGTCAATATGTTGTGGTTGTGGTTGTGGTTGATGATGTTGTTGCTGTTGATGGAGTTGTTGTTGTTGTTGGGGATGGGGAGATCCATGAATATCAGCTAAATTTCTATTAAAATCAGGACTTCCAAGTTGTTGTTGCATTTGTTGAGACATCAAAATATTCTGACGATCATATCCATTACTTCCATTCTGGGGTGGTTCTGAAATAACACTACCTGGTTTATTCATATCATAATTGTTCATATTAGAAGGTGAAATCAAATTAATAGGTGAATTAGCATCGATGCCAGAAGAACTAGCGGAATGATTATCAACATATAACGAATAACCACCAGGTATAAATTTGGAATTAAAATCAAATCCATGATATAATTCATCAATATCATTAAGAAAAGTTAAATCAAGATCCATGTTATTTCCAGTATCATGGTTCTTTAATTTCTGTACTTCAGCCACAGGAGATTCAGATTCTTGTTTGATTGGAGTTAATGTTCTAAAACCTTGTATGGGATGGGTAAGTGGTGGTTCGGAAGGTAATAAATGTTCAGGAACGTCATAAAATGAATATCCGAAATCACTATAATCTTCAGTCTTGATATTTGAATCTTGTTGTCCAAGCGTTATTGGATGATTTGGTGAGGCGATATGCAGTATTGGAGTGCGACCCATTGATTGTTGATGTTGTTGATGCTGTTGCTGTTGTTGTACTTGAAGTTGATGTAATGGCGGTACTTGTTGTGGGTGTTCCTGTTGGTTCATGGCATTTTGAATTTGATTTGCAATTGCTGCACCTGGCATTATAAACGATGCATCAAAATTAACACTGTGTACACTTGTTGATCGTTCAGAACCAAGTTGATTTGATGCGAAATTTGCAGCATTTGTGAATGATTGTTGTTGTTGATTACCAAATTGTTGATTATTCATCATTGAATTAGAATTGTCTGATAAGCCTGGAATAGAAGATAAACTACCTAACCAATTCATTTCATCATTAAAAGCAGTTGGACCTAATTGAGGAGTCGAAAATTGAACATTTTCGGTATTTGGATAATTCTCAGTAAATTCAGGTTCACGGGCAGCATAATTTGGACCAGATTGTGCTGAAAATGAAGCACCTCTTCTCATTTTAACTCCAGAAATCCCTCTCTTGACAGCTTGTCTTTGTAATGGTGCAGCTAATGAATTCTTTCTAGTTGAATTAGTAGTAGAAGTATTTGAACCCCGTTTACTTGTTCCTATCATAGAACTTCTTTTAGAACTAGACTTAGTAATCTTTGATTTTGAAGTATTTACATCAGGACTAGTATCAAAAAGATTCAAATTAAACTCCACTGGATCATTATTTTTGGCTCTGGCTATAGGTGTAGTTTCACCAGAATCATCATCTCCCATGTCTGCATCATCATCTTGACCCAGTTGAGAACGTTTAATTGACTTTCTTCTTAATCTAGTTATTGCATCTGAACAACCTGCATGTAATTTCTGAGCATGTCTTAATAATAAATCACGACGACTGAATTTACGTTGACATACTCCACAACTGAATGGTTTTTCTTTGGTATGTGATCTTTCATGTCTTCGTAGATGTTCCAAACGAGCAAATGCTCTTGTGCAAACTTGACATACAAATAAACGTGGTTTACCTGATGGTGTTGTACCATACGCTGTTAATTCCAATGGAATATTCTTTTGTTTCTTGCCAGTGGTGGTAGTTGCTTTAGGACCGGTAGTTGTTGTTGTTGAGTTTGACGGATTGGAGCTAGATCCGATCGGAGTTGAGACTTTTTCATGAGAATGCTCCGCCATAGATAGTGATGTACTCAATAATGAAGTATCTGTTATACCTCCAGGGTTTGCTGTATTATAATTCATATGAAATGTTGGGTATTGAGCTTGAGAAATCATTCATTAATTTATATTTATGTATATATTATTGTTTCGTTGTCTGTACTTGACGTAGTTCCTAAAGTCAAAAAAAGTATGTTGAAACTTATCTTTTTCACTTTATCCATATATTAGTTAATTAGTTAATTAAATTAATTGTTCCCTTTTTCTTGGTTCAGTTCCACAATATTGTATTTGTAGTATATAAAAACAAGGGGGAAACTCTATTGATTTTTCTGTGTTGAATGTGGGGGGGATGGGGAATGGGAGATTGAAGTTGAAGTCTCCTTAAGAAATAACAATAGTTAACACTTCAAGTGTTTATAAAATGAATGATTGAATGGGTTTTATCTCTTTAGAAATATTAATCAAGTGATTTTCTAAAACTAAAAAAAATCTCGATATTCGTTTCTTTCTTTCTTTAAAAAAAAAAAAATGACTGATGATTCTTTTTTAAAAGACAGACAAAAAAATTCTAACCGTGTTGTTCGTGTACTTTGAATCAAAAAAAAAAGTTGAATTTGAATTGAATTGAATGTAAAGTTAAATTGTTATGCGTGTACCAGCTTACAAAAAATAATTTATTATTTTATAATAAAATTTGTGTCTGTTTTAAAAATAAATTTTAATAATAATGTGGGGGGGACGAAGAAAAAAAAAAACTAATTTGGTTTGCTATTTTTCTTCTTCTTTCAGAGTCTCTCAATGGAAAATCTTTTTCTCTCTCTCAGTGTAAAGAAAAAAAAAAGGGGTGGCGATTTTTGTGGAGTGTAAAAACTTTCAATCAAAATAGTTTTGTGTGTCTGTTTCAAATGCAAATAAAAAACAAATGGATGGAGTATGTGGTGTGTGTCTGTGGCGTAGGCTATCTCTATCTATCTAGATTGATTGATTGATTTCAAAAAAGTAATTGGTAGTTGATTTTCCAATGAGGAAGGAAGTAAGTAAGTAAATTATCCTTTGATGAGTAAAATTTTTTTTATACTCAATTGGAAAGAAAGAAAGAAAAGGACCAAAAAAATGAAGTTCTGGAAAAAAAAAAAATCTCTTTCCTTTTAAAAAGGGGAGGAGGGGGTGGAGCACTAGCGACAGGATTAAAATAAATCAGACAGAAAAAAAACTCTCTCTCTTGAACTTTCTATGTTTCTCTTTCTTTCTCTTTCTCTTAACAATAATATTATTTTATGATTTAAAGTTTTTTAAAATATTGATTTTCTAATTACGGGTTTGTTGGGTGTTGTCTTTTTTTTTTTTGGTTGTTTATTTTTAACTGAGTAATTTGTTGAACCCCTAAAATTAACACTTGATCTGTCAAAAGTAGTAACAATAAACGTGTGATTCGTCAATCTTAAGTTATGTAAGTCAATCTAGACTAGTGGAAATTGAATAGCGTTCTTTTGAAGGTATTTGTCTTATGTACAAAAGTATGTGAAGGTACAAGAAAGTAAGGTTTTAGTATATGCGTAATTTGTGTCTGAAAATTAACCGAAGTCCCAAAAAAAAAAAATGTCGCGGGAAAACTCCGATAAGCAAGTTAATCTCGTATAAACCTGTCGTATAGGATATGATTATTAAGTATCAGAACAGATTGGAGCCTTTGCTGGTTGTTGATGTCAAATTTATCGTCTCTGGTATGTAGTTTCTAAACCAATTGGATAACCTCCTTTAACTATCAGCAATTGAAATTGATTAGAAGTTAAAATATGTAAATCTGTTTCAGCAATTGATTTTTAAGGTTCAACTTTAAAATTTTGGAAATTGTTGCAAAACTTTCTAAAAACCTTTTAAGCAAATCAAAAACAAGCACCAGCAAAAGTAAAACAAATTAACAACGTATGTAATGGAAGAGACGGTAGTTACCTTTCAATGATTCTTCAATTAGCACTTCAAAGTATATGATTGATTGAATAATGATATGAAGAATAAGAACATTAAAGAGTAAAAAGTCAAATTTTTACAACCAAACCAAATCACTTTTGGCTGCCAGAAAAGAAAAATTAATGGCGAAGAACATTCATTGCAAATCCTGATAAGAGAGGCCTACTACAGAAATACTCTGATTGCCATGAATCTGACACTAACGCCATACATATCAATTTCTCTACTTGCAACCCATCCTTACTAATTGAAAACTCCTGACCATCGTATGCCCTCGCTTACTATCGTAGTCCAGGCTTTTTGTGTATAAAGGAAAAAGATGTTTGATTTCCAGCTTTATGTTTACCAAAAATGTCTGTAAGCGCAATTAAAACAGCACTCTCTCACGAGTCACAACCACCAAAGACAAAACCCTGATAAATGTGGGGTAAGGACACAAAATTGAAATACGTCACACAAAAAAAAGTGTCTGAAAATTTGAGACTTACCCCACTGCCAGTTTGTCATATAGAAATTCAACTCCGACTCCGAAAACTTCTTTTACGAGCTAAGGGAAATTTAAAATCATTACCTAACTCTATAAAAACACTTTGACATATTACAAAAGGGTGTTGTTACAGTTTATATGTCAAAATTGATATTTTAGTTTATGCTATGACATACATTAAGAGAAATAATCAAACATTTTGAAAGAGTCATTCTATTATCTTTCTGTACGTGTCTGTCTGTCTGATTGATATTTGTCTGATACCATAAAAATTTAAAAGGATAAATAAATCCAAGAAATTTATTTATTTCTTAACCAAAAAAAAAGCTTAATCCCATTAAAGTAATAACAAATTCGTTTTTTTTATTCAAGGAGTTATACATTACTCGGAGATGTAAAAAGCTGGGGGATTAGAAGATCACCCCTCTCTTATGCCCCCCCCTCCCCCAGATAAATTCAAGAAGTTGAAAGATGAGCGAAGATGAGCAATTGATGAGCATCAACGAAACCTTCGCGGTATGGAATAGCCGCGCCATTTCTTCAAGTCACTCATTTTCAAAAAGAATAAGCTAACTACAAACACCGGGCTTCGTTCCATTTAATTGATAATTAGCCAGCATAAAAACCATAAATGACCCCAAAGAGAATTGATTAAACTCCCGTATCAGGGATATCTAACTTGTTTTTCTTAATTGTCTTCGGACTTTAGGAATATGGTCGAGTAACTATTGTAATGAAAATGCATCTGCTCCTGTGATACGAATTAGACTTGATGATCATCGAAGGTCTCGATTACCGAACGGAACAACTCCTCTTCCTCGTCTATATTCATGGCAAATGAAACATGATATCTTTATGAGATAATGTCAATCTAGAGCCAAGAAACTTAATCAGCTATAGTCTAAAACCTTAGACCTTAAAAAAGGGATCAATAAACGCACAAAACCACCGATACGGTTAATATCACTGCAACAAATTAACCTAATCAATGATTGGTTAGTTGAGCTTGTCGAACTCTATTCATTGTAAATTTTTTTGCAACCAGGTGCTCAAATATTCTCATAAACTCTCATAAATTGAAGTTGACTTTCTATTCCTTTGAAGTGAGAAGAGCTTGCAATTTTATTCGATATTTATTGCCTTTCGAGATAAAGAAGAATACATCTCATCTGACTATATACAATATAATTATTACCTAGTAATAACTATTACAGTTGAAAACAGGTAAGTTACCAGAAGTCCCATATTTGTCGGAAGTACGCGACTAGTCACGTGACAATCGACAATTTTTTTTTTCTTTTCTTTTTTTCTTCCCTCTTCTAAAAATTAATAATCAATTTGATCAACCACAATTCCTATTCTCTTTAACAAATCTAGACATACATATACATTAACACCAAGGACATTTCACTATGGCAGTCATTGAAATCGAATCAGAAGAGCAGTTCACCGAATTAACCAAATCAGATCCATCTAAATTAATCGCCCTTTATTTCCATACTCCATGGGCAGCACCTTGTAAAACCATGAATAGTGTTTTTAAAACATTAGCAGAATCAAAAGCCACCGATCCATCCGTTTTATTTCTTTCGATAAATGCTGATGAATTGGCCGAAATAAGTGAATTATTCGAAGTGAGTGCAGTTCCATATTTTATCCTAATTAGAAATTCAACCATATTGAAGGAATTATCAGGTGCTGATCCAAAAGAATTCATTCAAGCTTTGAATCAATTTTCAAATAGTTCCCCAGCAGCCGCTCAAACTACAAATATACCACCACAACCTACTGCACAACAACAACTGGCAGCACCGGTAGGTTCCACACCTGCTGAAGAATCAGAAGAAGCACTTAATGAACGACTCAAGAAATTGACCAGTGCGGCTCCAATAATGTTATTCATGAAAGGATCCCCCTCGGCTCCACAATGTGGATTTTCAAGACAATTAGTGGCAATTTTGAGAGAACATCAAGTTAGATTTGGATTTTTTGATATTTTGAAGGATGATAATGTAAGACAAGGATTGAAGGCATTTAGTGATTGGCCAACATTCCCACAATTATATATTAATGGAGAATTCCAAGGGGGGTTGGATATTATTAAGGAAAGCATTGAAGAGGATGAACATTTCTTTGAACATGCGCTTGAAACCACTGCTTAGGGGGAATCAGTGAATCTACGAATATATAATTTATGTGTGTGAGTGAGTTATTTATCTAGTGTAATTAATCTATAGAAATATTTGTATTATCATATTCGTCCTTGGGAGATTAGGATATCCAATTCAGGATCAGACAGGAATCCGTCTTCATCTGTATCAACATTCTTCTCTGCCTCGGAGTCTTCAATTGGATCACTCAAATATCCTTCATCTCCAATATCATCACCATCATTGTCACCTCGCATCTCTTGATTAATCTTCTCGGCAACATCAGCCTGAAATTGATCATATTCATACATGATCCCCCCGCCCCGCCCATTCTCATTATGATTCTCAAAGATAGGCAAATCTTCATCGGCATATATCTCACAAAATCTCCCCCCTAATCGTCCATATCTCAATTTCTTAGGATATTTCCGATTATTTATCATCGGTAAATAATATCCATCAATAAGATTCAAATCGGAGAATGATACTTTGGGAGCAATATATTTCTGATATGATTTTATTTGTGACATGGTTTTACGTTCCATTCTTATCATTTTGAAATGTCTTGGAAATTTGATTTTTGATTTATATGTAGAATGAACATTATTGGTTGTTGTTGGGGTCTTACGGAGATTGATCCTAGTTGATCTGATTCCAATTTCTTGTAGTTGTGGCGTGGACATATCTGATAAACTCAAGTCATTGACTATATTACTGGCGATTTCGATTGGATAGTTTGAATCACGAAATATATGATAGTTTTCTAATAAGGATAGATTGAGTAGTGGAAGATTGGTGGGGAATTGAGATAGGACTTGTTCTACAGAATAGAAATCAGCATTATCTTGAGACAAACTGGCAAAATTTGATGAAGAATAGATGATTTTCCCAATTGCATAAAATAGATTTATCTGATTTTCTCGTATAAAATTAGGCAGAAGATTAATTGTTTCGCCCCCGTCTATTTCTTGTTCAGCTAATGTGAATATTGTCCACATTTGGAGATTAAATATCATAGATCGTATATCTCCAACCTTATACATTTCATCCAAAAATGCATTAAGTTTAGTCTTTGGTATTTGCCTGAAAACCTCATCCTCCAATTTGATTATTCTATTCACCGTCTTTTTTAAAAACATAGTAGCAATTGAATTAAACTTAATAATCTCCACTTGTGGTAATTGACTCAATTCCTTTCCCAATAAAGTATCCACCGTCAAATTATTCTCGATATTAAACCACATCACTTGATCCCCTCCTTCATTATATTCAATCTCACTCAAACAAATCACTAATGGCGGCAATTCTCCTTCATAATATATCCAATTCATCAATGCATGACGAAATTTCATCAAAGTATCATGATGGTACACATTTGGTAATTCTTCAAAGAGGACTACACTTAAATTAGACCCAATCTTATATCTACAATCATTTAAGAACTCATCCACATTATAATTCTCAAAATATTCAATTACCGGATCCTGAAATATTGAACTTGTCGGTATTAATTCCTTTGCTAGAAGCTTTATGGTTGTTGATTTAGAACTACCTGAAGGACCAGTTAGGATTAGAATTCGTGACTTCAGTGTACCCTTTATCATTGCCGATAGGGAAGATTTGACTTGGGAGAGTTTAGTTGGATTGATGCATATATCTCTTGTATTTAGGGGCGCGTATTTGTCTACCCATTGGATTGCTGATGTTGATGGTGGTGGTTGTGTTGATTTGATGGGGGATGGTTGTTGCTTAATAGGTGATTGTTGTTTTCTTGGACTAAGATATACTTCTTCATCAGTATCATCTTCTATTTCTTCAAATGACGATTCTATTATTGTATATTTTGGTTTCTTTCTTTTTGGTGACATTTATCTCATCTTTGATATAAAATTATTCAAATTCAAATCATAAAAGAAAATTCAAAATTTAAATTAAATGGTTGAAAATTCAATAAATTTGTGCGAACGATTTTTTTGGGAATTTTTAGTTGCAAAAAAACAAAATCTGGAACCAGATTGTCCCGATTATAACTGAAGGAATTATTAAACCCTATTGCATTTTAGCTAATCTCACGCAAGCACCCCCACCCTTTGTTATCATTGGAGCAATTACATAAGACACATAAGAAATTTGTGTATGGTGAGAGTAGAATTCTTATGACTAGAAGGAATGAAAAATGGCCCCGAATCAGTAATAGTCTTGAACAACCAGTGAGGTCATAGATTGACCTTAGAGCAGTTCTGATTGATCGGGGAGATATCAATATACAGTATAAAGTAACAGTGGGATGGCGAGGAGTTTTCTATTGAGTCGATGACTTAGATAATGAGGCAAGTTTAATTCCAGCACGCTAGCTCTAAAACTTTCAGCGTTTCTCATTACTAACTAAAGTATGTTACAACAGGGTGATTCGAGCAGAACCTCCTACCTAAAACTGTTCTTAATCAACACCATCAGCTACAAATTTACTTAATGTATTACTTGTAGGGTATGACAATATCCTAATAAATGATCAGAATGGATTAAGTATATCAAATAATAATAGATCTATCAATTAAATCTCGAGTCGGCGGCCGCCCATGAAATGAACTCTGCCTGGATGTCACCAGAAATATAAAAAGCGTACATTTCTCCGGAAATAAGAATCGTTTCTAATCGAACTAAGATGCATGATACATTGTACTGTTACCAAAATGGCATTTGGCACACTGATCACACTAAATATTCCAGAAAATCAAATTATTATTTACTAAAATATATTCCTTTAAAAAAATATCAAAAATGGTTGATGGACATCGCCGCCCCTGATTGAGTGAGATCTACAGGTGATAATGATTGATTTGACAACCTCGGTTTGTCCATTATTCAAGAATCCAAAACTCAATCCCATGAGATATTTCTCATTATCAATTTAGATTATCTGGGAATTTCCTTCAGATCTCTTTGGGACCTGAATTATCAATTCGTACGTATACATATAAATGTGCTCATGCTGGTAATACGAAAGTAATAAAATAATTATATCCATGTCATTGTCTCATGAATAAGTATCTTACAAATATTATTTATTCAACGAAAAATTATTTTTATTGATTTATATTTTTTTTCCAGTTTAAATTAATTTATTATTTATGATTTCTTTATTTTATCAGATTGATGACCATGACAGATCATCCCATGTAAACAAATGATTTAAATAATAAAAATATAAATTTCCTGTGATGGTTAGGAACTGACAAGAATAGTCTTATACCACTCGTCCAGTACTCCACGTCTCCAAATCCCCCCCCTTGATGAGAAAAAGATTGATGTTCTTTCAGCTGTTGTTAAATTCTTTTTTTTGCATTTAAATTAAAATTGATTTTTGAATTGTTCAGGTTTTTCTTTTCTTTTTTTGCATTTCGGATTGAACAATTTATATTTATTTATTTATTTATATTTCTTATAAATAAATTTTTATTTATGTTTTTCAACTAATGATGTTATTTTAAATCAAACTTTATAGACTAGTGGTTTATTTAGTCAAACAACCAACGATACATTATGGGGTATTAATTAAGCCTGTTCTTGATTGTGTCAACAACTCCCAAATCCAATCAAAACCTTTCATATTTCCTAAAATGATGGGCCACTATTTCTTGTTTACTCAAGATGATGACTTGGTACATCATTAATTTATTAATAATAATAATATTTCATTTTACGAAAATATGATGACTTTTGTTAAAAAAAAAATATATAAAATTAGATTGACTTTTTTATTTATGTAGTTACACTCTCTCTCTTTATTTAAACTTTTTATTTTCTTTAACTTCTTTTTTTTTTTGCAGCCCAATTTAATTTTATAACTCATCAGCATCATCAACATCATCAGATCATACCAGATGAACGGCATTCTCTTCTTGCATAAACAGTGCCGTATTGATTTTTTTGGTGTTCAGAAAGACAAAAGTCTTCAAGGGTTTGAGAGATAACTGTTTTTAAACTTATTATAAATACACTGGTAATACTAGAAATTTATCAATTCTCTTTCGACTAATTTTTTTTTTTTGGTAATTACTACTATTATTCAAGATAGCAATTTTTTCTCGGAATGCATAATTATTTACTTTTGCTATTACCACTACTATTATTCGATTCATTTTCAAATTGCCTAGATGTGGTGGGGGAACTTATTCTTAGAGGAGATCCGCAATTTGCTCCGAGATACTGGATTGCAGGTACATTGTCCATTGTCGATGTTTACGAAAGCAAAATTCGTCTTGCGATTATTGATGTTGAGAGAAGTGGAAAATTCTTCTTTTCTACCTCATTTCCGGACTACACTTATAATCTTCAAGAAATTCAATTTGAAAATGTTGTGAACTTTGGAACTTTCCGCTTCGACTGTCGTAATTATAGAATCAAGAATTTCCTTTTTCCATTCTTTGTAAACGATGGTGATATGGCACTTGTTAGCAATTTTCTGTTTCTGACAATGACTACCGAATTGTTCGCGAATTGGGGAAGTATATTTCTTGAGAATTTTGACCTACGCGTCGATTCTTTTGAAAACCATGGAGAAATCTGTCTCGTATCCGACAGCAAGTTAGAAATCTACGACCAATACCCCCAAGAAAAAGGAGATGGATGCATTAGTATGTCTCAGGGAAACATAATTACGGTTCCAGGAGATATACATTCCAGCTTTTGCTTTCCAACGGGTGGGAAAAATTCACTCCTTCGTGTTACTTCACAGACTGGCTATGGCTATCCTATTCGATTGGCAAAGTTTGGTGGAACTGAAAATTCCTTGAGTCTTATTGGTTTACTGAAAACTTCAAAACTCATCTACATTGCTCCATATTTAAAAATTGTGGATGAGAATCTGATAACCTTTACCTTTGACATAGGAAAAGGATATCTTCAGAATAAGTTTCAGAAGGACTACTTTCTTGACTTTGTTGAAACTTACATTGTATACAACGGCCCTGTTCCAGGTGAGGCTAATGTCTGTCGCTGCAAATGCAAGTTCACAAGTTATACTGTCCCAGGTACGATACCCACAATTTCAACTCAGACATCGTCTGACCGTACTCGAACACTTACAATTACCACCACTGATTATAGGTGGACCACAATTGTTGATCCAGATCCGGATCCATCAACGTCAGAAATAGAATCAACTACCTTAGATCCAGATCCAACTACGTCCGAAGAAGGATCCACTTCGTCAGAACCGGAATCAACTACTTCCGAACCTGAGTTAACTACTTCAGAGATTGAATCGACTGCTTCAGAAGATAAATCAACTAGACCAGAACCAGAGACCACTACGTCCGAAGAAGAATCGACTATTTCGGAGATAGAACAGACTTCTTCAGAAGATGACTCAACTACATCACAGCCAGAGACGACTACTTCAGAATCGGAATCAACTACTTCCGAACCTGAGTTAACTACTTCAGAGATTGAATCGACTGCTTCAGAAGATAAATCAACTAGACCAGAACCAGAGACCACTACGTCCGAAGAAGAATCGACTATTTCGGAGATAGAACAGACTTCTTCAGAAGATGACTCAACTACATCACAGCCAGAGACGACTACTTCAGAATCGGAATCAACTACTTCCGAACCTGAGTTAACTACTTCAGAGATTGAATCGACTGCTTCAGAAGATAAATCAACTAGACCAGAACCAGAGACCACTACGTCCGAAGAAGAATCGACTATTTCGGAGATAGAACAGACTTCTTCAGAAGATGACTCAACTACATCACAGCCAGAGACGACTACTTCAGAATCGGAATCAACTACTTCCGAACCTGAGTTAACTACTTCAGAGATTGAATCGACTGCTTCAGAAAATGAATCAACTACATCACAACCGGAAGCAACGACTTCCGAATCCAGGTTAACTTCTTCAGAGATAGAATCAACTACTTCAGAAACCGAACCAGCCACTTCAGAAAACGAATCCGCTACTCTGGATCCAGACTCAACTATCTCAAAATCAGATTCAAAAACTTCAGAAGTAGAATCCACAAGCACTGAACAAGATACCACTAGTACCGAACCAGATTCAATTATTTCAGAACCTGTATTATCATCGGAGACAGAAGAAACGAGTTCAGACACAACAACCCACTCATCAATGGATCCTGATCCTTCCGACTTTACCAACTCAAAAACTGATTCCGAATCAAGCACAATTCTGCAGACGGACTTTTCCTCCTTTACAGATCCAGGAACAACAGGACTCGAGTCTCGTGATAGCGAATCAACAACAAGTCTGATATATTCTACTTCCTCGGACCCAGACCCGGTTGAATCCGATTCATCGTCGAATCCCGTGTTCACCAGTAGTGAAGGACCAGAAACAGCACCGGACTATTCAATACTTAGTGAAACTAGTAACACCACCATTGATGAATCTAGTACCCCGCAAGAATCAATCAACAGTTCTAAGCTGGAATCTAGCACCACAAATCCTCATCCTGAACCTAGTACTTCTGATCACCTGGACTCGCCTCTGACGACAAATCCTAGTAGTGTTTCGGAATCTTCAACAAGTACTTCGTCTGTAACAAAAAGTACAATTCCAGTTACACAAACGATTACAGAGACCATTCTTTCCACAACACCTCGTGAAACTACCTCTGAAAATCCTGTCCCTACTAGTTCCTTTATTAGTGTAATAACAACCACGATTGATGGGACATTGACTACCGTCACTGGCACGATCACAGGGAGAATTCCTATCCCAGCAGAATCGGGTCCTAGTTTGGGAACTACTATCATTGATGGTACACTTACTTCTATGGCTCTACCTGCTTCCAAGACAGCAGTACAACATACTCCATATCAAACAGTAGTGAGAACGGCAATTGATGGTCAGGTATCAGATGTGACAATGACGATTTTGGGAAGTACAATACCTAAAACAGACGGGTATGCAACAAGCTACACACAAGGTGATACAACAATTCCCGCTGGCTCACAGATAACAGTTGAAACACTGGAGGTTACAGTTTTGTCTGTTGAAGGTTCCGGCTCTAAAGTGTTTGGTAGTGGTATGTCTCTCTTAGGAGCAGTAATTTTTTTGACTAATATTTTTATTTAGTTTGAAATAAATATCCCAATAAATAGATAGCACGTAATAGAAATTTCAAATTAATTAAGTAGTTATCGCTTAAATCCCGAAATGACAGCTCACATTAAATGGTTTCTAGATGGATCTGGCAAACACAAATGTCGGGAGGACATAAAGACGTAGATTATCCTGATACTAATAAATTTTTTCAATGCAACTAAGTTGCCTGATACATCGTACTGTTGTCGAATGGCATTCGAGACAGATGACCCATAGAGATTCAAGAAAACTAACTTTTATTTACTAAAACATATTCATTAAAAAAAATATCAATGATGTTCGAAGGGCATCGCATGTCATCCCTGAAGGCAAGCTTGATTTTGACCTATGTCAGGCGTCGACAATACAATCCAATGAAATAAGCATTTATAAGTTTTTTTTATCCGAGTTGTGATTCAAGAAGGATCGGCAAGGGAAGTTTGCATAATAAGAGACTTAGGCATTTGTTCATTTAATTTTTTTTTGTTTTGTTTCTACAAACTAACCGGGCATTTACTGATATATATGCTATATAAAAAAGGTTATATACAATACCGTCAAAGTAGCTTACCAAAAAGATTGTACATAAAATTTAAAAGAAGTTAAAATCCTTAAGTCGAGAAGACCACTGGCTCGGTAAAATATTTTATTGCTCGCCTATTATTATTTTTTGCAAAAAAAAAAAAAGAAATCATTGCCTAACAAATGTGCCCGGAAAAAATCTTAATTTCGGAACAATTAAAAAAAATTATTTCTTTTGCCAAGCATCTATATTTAGATCTGTTGATCAGGTCAATCCAGTCTTAACCCGTGGTTTCCGACCCAAATATTGATCATCAGTATTGATAGTAATATAAATGACATTGAATGTATGGGATCCCCTAGCTATTCATCTCAGCGATATCCATGAGCCTTACAGATAATGAAGGTGTTACTTTAACTGACAATATGGCATAAAATATGGGCCAACACATTCTTTTTTTACACAGAACATTTATTTTTTAACATTTCAAAAAGACACATTTTAAACTAAGAAATTTAGTGAATTATTTTGCTGCAAAATTATTTTTTATTTTTAGCAACATCATCCGTTCAACCATTAATTGTAATTTATATTATTATTATGACATTTTCGGAATGTCATGGCAACTTATTATAAATACACCCGCAATACCGAAATTTTCTCAACTATCTTTCATCTATTTTTCACTACCACAATAAAGCCAATCCCAAATTTTATTTCACAATGTTTAATTTTTTACTTTTGCTATTACCACTATTATTATTCGACTCACTTACAGTGAGCAGGGAAGTCATTCTTAGAGGAGCAACAGAAATCGATCGAAATTACGATGTCACTGATATAACGTCCCTCGTTGATATCTATCTAGATCAATTTGACATCGATTGCCTTACAATCTTTGATGGAGGACGATTCTTCTACGTTTCAACAATTCCTGGTGTTCATAACGCAACTTCGTTAAGTATTTCAGATATCGCGAATCTAGGAACTTGCCACATCGACCTTTCTGTCGGTCAAAACCATTTTGACTCAGTTAAATTTAATCGTATAGCCAATTATAATACCACTATCCTTAAGGGTATTCAAACAACTGACCCTATACAAGTCAACAATCTCCAGAATTCCGCCAATGGTCGTCTATATATTGAAAATACAGATTTGACAGTAGTTAACCAATTGTACAACTCAGGGACAATCTGCCTTGGACCCGAGCTGTCACTCACGATTGAAACCGATGACTATACGAGTCTCCAAAAAGGATGGATCAAGCTATCACCAAGGAGCATTGTTACTGTACCGGGAGATATACTTTCAAATTTTTGCTTTCCAGAAGAGAACGGTTATCTTTCGGTCACATCAAGTATTCCTGATTACATTACCTTAACCAATTTTTTTGGTAAAACCAATAAGATCCTTCTCAATGAATCTTCGATAATTACCGAAGGATCACTTATCTACGATGAACCATATTTAAAGCTTATATTGAGCGGTCACATGACCTATTTGTTTAATATCGGAAAAGGGTATAATCCACTCAGATTCGTTATGGCACATGTATTGGGTGGGTTCGAGATTTACTACGACCGTGAAGCAGAAGGGGCACTTCCCTGTCCCTGTGATTGTAAGATGCCTACATATACTGTACCAGGTGCGACTCCCACATTCTCAACTCAAATACTTCAAATCACGACTACCAACAATCATTGGACCACAATAACTCAAGAAGATGGGACCAAAGTGACTCATTTGGCAACTTCTGCAGCAGAAACTAGCTTGGAGCCAGTGCCAACTACTGGTAGAACCTAAAATCATAAATAGTTTTATAATGATTATTAGGATGTATTTCTAAGTTTGAGATCAAAATTATTCATATATATATATAGTCATTGATAGCTTTTTGTAAGTACATTATCTAGAGTACATGCAAAAGTAACTAATTGCATTTTTTTTCCAACCCTCCGTATGTGGTAGTGTCGAAGTAAGTACAATAACTGCTTTATTAACTAATTGAATAACCAATTGTACTCACTTCAGAGAGATTAATGTGCAAGGAACTAGAATAGCGCGGTTGCATTTTCGGAGTGCACATCCTTCTTTTTACCCTTCTGAGAAATGTGGGTTTCTTAATCTAATCACTGGAGATGATGAGGAGGTGCCAGGCTAAAGAAAAACCTGGGAATCTAGAGGTTTATAGTGAATTAAATAACTGAACCATCGGCGTGTTTTATATGCAGTATATTCTGAATAGTCAGTATTATTAAAATTGAGACCAGAAACATCTACAAATAAGTTGGAGATGTGTGATTAACATAATTTACTGGTATAAACCATAATATAATGCCTTGTTCACTTATTGTGTTCATCGTTATCCTTAAATATATATGACTATTTATAATTCAACTTTATGGACACTGTCCACCTTGTGTTTCAGAACGGTACGACGATACACTTGTGTTCGGTTGAGTTTAGGCCTAGCTTCGTCTGTCCCATCTTCGTCATACCGTGTCTGAGCTGACTTGGATAAATATCTGTGGGCTTTCCCCTTCCTCGAATTGGAATCAGGAATGGATGAACAAGAGTCCTTCTACGGTTCTCTCCGCCGTTCTCGACAATGACGACTTCTTAGCTTGCATATAAAGAACTATGTTCACCTCCCGTATTGCAATACATAATCTCTCAGTTCCTCTGCGAACAGAGAACAGGTGCCATCAAATATGCTTAGCATCCATTCCGGCCAAATGTGGCTTCCTTCTTAGGGTCTTTACCCTTGGGTAATGTCTCAAACATCGACTAACAAAAGATGCAGCTGGAAATATTTTTTAAAGTAAAAAATCTAATGAATTATTTTTTGTGTATTATTTTTTTTTATTTTTGCATTTATTTTTTGCAACATCATCCATGAATCGTAATTAATATAAACTATTATTTTGACTTTCTAACCACAGTAGGTCACGGTCAGAAATTAACGGTCATCCATACGTAAAGTAGTACTCGCATTTATCAACTGTTTTGCAACTATTTTGTCATTTATTTCAAGCAATCTGTGATATAAACCTATATGAGCGGTTCGGTTCCAATACAATCCAATAGGCCCTGTTTCAAAAAGTGTGTAAGTCTCATTGGTGTTACATCTTCCTAACTCCCTTTGTTGTAGATGTAACATCCGATGGTTTGGGAGTATTCTCGTCCGCCGTGTTATCACGCTGGTAGCCTCCGACAACGGCTGATGTCGTGTTATCCGAGAGTTGGTGGTTAAGCTCTGTAAGTCTCGATATCGATATAAATAGTCCTTTTTATTCCCTTTATTTGTTTTAGTCTTTGCATATCTTTTTATCAATCAGCATTAATCATTTTATTTACATAAGATAGTCTTTAATCTGATACAATCCAAGAAAAACATTTTGCTCAGAATGTTCAATTATTTACTGTTGTTTGTGCCTCTATTATTACTCGATTCATCGGTGGTGAGCACGGAAGTTATTCCTAGAGGAGAAGAAACTCAAATTCAAGAAAACTACTATGTCAGTGATGCAATGCTGCTCCTTGATGTCTATACTGATTACGTCGACATCAATCGCATTAGAGTCTTTGACGGAGGACAATTCTTCTACGTTTCAACAATACCTGGTATTCATATGGCAACTTCGTTCAATATTTCAGAACTCGCAAATCTCTCAAATCAAGGCATTTGCTATTTCGACCTTTCTGCCAGTGAAAGCCGGTTCCAGTCAGCTTACATTAATCGTATAATTAACATTGGAACCATGGTATTTAAGGATTTTCATACAACATGTCCTATGAAAGTCGATGACCTCCATAATGGTGCCAATGGACTGACATATATTGAAAATACCAACTTGAAAGTAATTGAACAATTTTCCAACTTAGGGACAATCTGCCTTGGACCCAAGTTATCGCTCGCGGTTGAAAACGGTGCCCCGATTAAGACCACAAAAGGGTGGATCAAATTATCACCGGGGAACATTGTTACTGTCCCAGGAGATATCCTGTCAAATTTTTGCTTTCCTCAGGAAAATGGTTATCTTGAAATTACCTCAAGTAGTGGTTCTGATACCATAACGTTGACAAATTTTTTTGGTCAAAGCAATAAGATCTTCCTTATAGACTCTGAAAACTACTCTTCGAAAGGATCACTCGTCTACACCGACCCATATTTAAAAATTACATTGGATGGGAAGTCAGTCTATCGCTTTAATATAGGAAAGGGGTATGCTTCACAAAGATTCGTTATGATTCATATAGACGGCGGGTATGAGATTTTCTACGATTATCATGTCGATAAGCCACTGCCCTGTCCCTGTGATTGTACGATGCCAACATATAGTAATTAATGAATATGCGACGACTTCAGAAGCAGAAACTAGCTCAGAGCCAGAGCTAAATACTACGATACCGTAGAACCATGAATAGTTTTATAATTATTATTGAGATTGATTTCTAGGTTGGAGATAAAACTTATGCATAATATATAAATTTTTATAGTCATTTATATCTTTTCGTAAGCACAAAATCTAAATTAAAAGTATAGTCTTTTTTGTAACCCTCTTTATCCGATAGTAGATGCAAATGCAGTATCGTCTTTATCATTTAATAGCCAATTATACTTATTTAAGAGATCAATTATCTGCATTTTCCATCCATTATTCTGTATTACATTGGTAGTGGTCCCCTTAATACGATGGCCACTCCAAGTACTATAACTTGGTGAAGAAATAGCCTTGTTAGTTCATTTGCCATGTTTTTTTTTTAACCTAATCAGTTAAGATGAGGTGATGTCAGACTAAAGAAAATCCTCGGCATCTAAAGTATAGTAGTATGGTCTAAAAACTGAACTATTGCTGTATCTTATATGCATATCAACTTTTAGTTTAGTGAATTTTATTTTTTTTGCAATTTTATTTTTATTAATTTTTATTTTTTGCAACATCTTAACCTGAATGATCAACTCGATCA